>NC_060180.1:3282194-3322194 GCF_021184085.1 Oncorhynchus gorbuscha | reverse complement strand
AGGTCATAAAGGTCATAACATGTTTTAGTTGAGGTCATAAAGGTCATAAAGGTCATAACATGTTTTAGTTGAGGTCATAACATGTTTTAGTTGAGGTCATCATAACATGTTTTAGTTGAGGTCATAAAGGTAAATGTTTTAGTTCTTGTTAAATCTGTAATAACTGAGGTCATAAAGGTCATAACATGTTTTAGTTCACACACATACACAAATGCACACACACACACACACACACACACACACACACACACACACACACACACACACACACACACACACACACACACACACACACACACACACACACACACACACACACACACACACACACACACACACACACACACACACACACACACACACACACACACACACACACACACACACACACACACACACACACACAGAACACACACTCACACAGGTTGTTTTGTCTGCACCTTCTAAATCCTGTCTGAGATGGGTAATGCCACTGTAGTTAAACACAGAGGAGATGCCTCGGGCTTCCTCCACCACTGCCCAGTCACTGTAAACACACTGTGTCAGGTAATGACTGATTATAATGCATCCAAACAGGACATACACACACACACACACACAAGCATAGGACACACACACAAGCATAGGACACACATTTGACATTCACACACACAGGACACACACAGGACACACACATACACACAACATTCACACGACATTCACACAGGATTTGATTTGAGTTGTCACACACAAACAGAAAGAGCAGAACAGACAGTCTAAAATAATCCCTTTCACTCTTCTCCCAGGCTCTAACTCACAACTTTCAGAATTGTTACACATCACAGAGCACCTTCAATGTTACTGACCTACAAAAGTCCAGGAACTATCTGGATCAAAGGGACAGTACTTCTAAGAAAGGTCTAAGGAAAACACACCATACAAGCTAAAACAATCTGGGCCCGGTTTCCCAAAACCATCTTAAGGCTAAGTTCATTGTTATATAGCCTTAACATGCTTTTGGGAAACCGGGTCCTGGCCAGTTCATAAGAGGAGACAAACCGGGCCCTGGCCAGTTCATAAGAGGAGATAAACCAGGCCCTGGCCAGTTCGTAAGAGGATACAAACCGGGCCCTGGCCAGTTCGTAAGAGGATACAAACCGGGCCCTGGCCAGTTCGTAAGAGGATACAAACCGGGCCCTGGCCAGTTCGTAAGAGGATACAAACCGGGCCCTGGCCAGTTTATAAAAGGAGACAAACCGGGCCCTGGCCAGTTCATAAAAGGAGACAAACCGGGCCCTGGCCAGTTCATAAAAGGAGACAAACCGGGCCCTGGCCAGTTCATAAGAGGAGATAAACCAGGCCCTGACCAGTTCGTAAGAGGATACAAACCGGGCCCTGGCCAGTTCATAAGAGGATACAAACCGGGCCCTGGCCAGTTTATAAAAGGAGACAAACCGGGCCCTGGCCAGTTCATAAAAGGAGACAAACCGGGCCCTGGCCTGTTCATAAAAGGAGACAAACCGGGCCCTGGCCAGTTCATAAGAGGAGATAAACCAGGCCCTGACCAGTTCATAAGAGGAGACAAACCGGGCCCTGGCCAGTTCGTAAGAGGAGACAAAACGGGCCCTGGCCAGTTCATAAGAGGAGACAAACCAGGTCCTGGCCAGTTCATAAGAGAATACAAACCGGGCCCTGGCCAGTTCATAGGAGAAGATAAATCGGGCCCTGGCCAGTTCATTAGAGGAGACAAACCGGGCCCTGGCCAGTTCAAAAGAGGAGACAAACCGGGCCCTGGCCAATTCAAAAGAGGAGACAAACCGGGCCCTGGCCAGTTCAAAAGAGGAGACAAACCGGGCCCTGGCCAGTTCATAAGAGAAGATAAATCGGGTCCTGGCCAGTTCATTAGAGGATACAAACCAGGCCCTGGCCAGTTTGTAAGAGGAGACAAAACGGGCCCTGGCCAGTTCATAAGAGGATATAAACCGGGCCCTGGCCTGTTCATAAGAGGAGACAAACCGGGCCCTGGCCAGTTCATATGAGGAGACAAACCGGGCCCTGGCCAGTTCATAAGAGGAGACAAACCGGGCCCTGGCCAGTTCATAAGAGTAGAAAAACCGAGCCCTGGCCAGTTCATTAGAGGAGATAAACCGGGCCCTGCCAGTTCATAAGAGTAGAAAAACCGGGCCCTGGCCAGTTCATTAGAGGAGACAAACCGGGTCCTGGCCAGTTTAAACGAGGCGACAAACCGGGCTCGAATCCCCGAGCTGACAAGGTAAAAATGTGTCGTTCTACCCCTGAACAAGGCAGATAATCCACTGTTCCTACGCCTTCATTGAAAATAATAATTTTTTCTTATTAACTGACTTGTCTAGTTAAATAAAGGTCAAATATATATATTTTTAATAAATACGAGGAGACAAACCGGGTCCTGGCCAGTTCATAAGAGGAGACAAATGGAAATAAGAGGCTGGCGAGAGATATGAGCAGAGTCATGTCTGAGTAGAGAGGTAGTGAACATACCATGTCTGAGTTACAGTACAATAGCCTGAACACACACATGTACACACACACACACATACACACACACACGTACTGTACACACACACACGGGATCGGCTGTTCTATGGGCTCATACGTCACCCTGCTCTGGTCATCCAGGTATCGGTCGGACAGTGCGCTCTTTGAGTGGGAAGTACTGGTGGCCCACCTTGGCCAAGGACGTGAGGGTTTATGTTTCCTCTGCTCGGTGTGCGCCCAGTGTAAGGCTCCTAGGCACCTGCCCAGAGGTAAGTTACAACCCTTACCTGTTCCACAACGGCCCTGTCGGTGGATTTCCTTACCAATCTTCCTCCCTCACAGGGTAACACCACGATCCTGGTTGTTGTGGATCGTTTCTCTAAGTCCTGCCGTCTCCTCCCTCTGCCCGGTCTCCCTACGGCCCTACAGACTGTGGAAGCCTTGTTTACGCACGTCTTCTGGCAATACGGGGTTCCTGAGGATATAGTGTCTGATCGGGGTCCCCAGTTCACTTGGAGGATCTGGAAGGCGTTCATGGAACTTCTGGGGGTCTCGATCAGCCTTACCTCAGGTTTTCACCCCGAAAGTAACGAACAGGTGGAGAGAGTGAACCAGGATGTGGGTAGGTATCTGAGGTCTTATTGCCAGGACCGGCCGGGGGAGTGGGCGATGTTCGTGCCCTGGGCAGAGATGGCCCAGAACTAGTTTCGCCACTCCTCCACTAACCTCTCCCCCTTCCAGTGCGTACTGGGGTATCAGCCGGTTCTGGCTCCTTGGCATCAGAGTCAGACCGAGGCTCCTGCGGTGGACGACTGGTGGACCGGATCTGGCTCTCGACCCGAAACCTGCCCCTCCGCCTGCTCTGCCGGAAGCTGGGTCCTCGGTTTGTGGGGCCATTTAAAGTCCTGAGGAGACTGAACAAGGTGAGTTACAGGTTACTGCTTCCCCCCGATTACCGTATTAACACCTCGTTCCATGTGTCTCTCCTCAGGCCGGTGGTGGCTGGTCCTCTCCAGGAGTCTGAGCTGCGGAAGGTTCCTCCGCCCCCTCTGGACATCGAGGGGGCCCCCTGCGTACTCCGCTCGATCCATACTGGATTCGAGGCGTCGGGCGAGGGGCATTCAGTACCTCGTGGATTGGGAGGGGTACGGTCCGGTGGAGAGATGCTGTGTTCCAGTGGAGGACGTGTTGGACCCTTCAATGCTGCAGAAATTCCACCGTAACCGTCAGGATCGCCCTGCACCTCGCCCGGATGTCCCGGATGGAGCCGCGCGTGCTGATGGAGCCGCGCGTCAAGGGGGGTACTGTCACGACTTCCACCGAAGTCAGTTCCTCTCCTTGTTCGGTCGACGTCACCGGTCTTCTAGCCATCGCCGATCCACTTTTCATTTTCCATTTGTTTTGACTTGTTTTCCAGCACACCTGGTTTACATTCCCTCATTATTTGATGTGTATTTAACCCTCTGTTCCCCCCCATGTCTGTATGTGGAATTGTTTGTTGTTACGTGTATGTGTGCGTCAGACTGGTTTGCACCGGGTTATGTCAACCTGTATCTGTTTATGGTTCTTAGTGCTGTGTGTCTGTTCGCCGTAATAAAGGGCTCCGTTTTCTACCCAATTCTTCTCTCCTGCGCCTGACTTCCCTGCAGCCATTCACGCAGACCTTACAAATACTTTTAGATGTTTACTCAAGTAGATTTTACTGGGTGACTTTCACTTTCTATTAAGGTATCTATACTTTTACTCGAGTATGTCAATTGGGTACTTTTTCTACCACTGGCATGAACACACACATTCAGGTGCACACTATGCATGAACCCACACATTTAGGTGCACGCTATGCATGAATACACACATTTAGGTGCACGCTATGCATGAATACACAAAAAAACAAACAGCAGGGCTTGACATTCACTTTTTTAATTTTTGTAATGTTTACTTGTCCAAAGGCTCATGTCCTCTGACCCACCTAAAGAAAAGGTCTGTGACACCAGGGCCAAAAAGGTGACTGAAAATTGGATGTATGATGCAAATAACCACTTTACAAAAAATATATATATATTATTATATATGGGGCGGCAGGTTAGAGGATTGGGCCAGTAACCGAAAGGTTGCTAGATCGAATCCCCGAGCTGACAAGGTCAAAATCTGTCGTTCTGCCCCTGAACAAGGCAGTTAACCCACTGTTCCTAGGCAGTCATAGTGAATAGGAATATGTTCTTAACTGACTTACCTAGTTAAATAAAACATGTAAATAATAATGATAATTATTACCATACAGAGAACGGTAGAGATTGTAGGCTACCCTCTGCATATTGGCTTCTTCCCGTTAAAGCCTCAAAATAAAACACTGCCCCTTTAAGACATAAAGCTCTTTTCCTGACTCAATTTTCCCCTTTAAGACATAAAGCTCTTTTCCTGACTCAATTTTCCCCTTTAAGACATAAAGCTCTTTTCCTGACTCAATTTTCCCCTTTAAGACATAAAGCTATTTTCCTGACTCAATTTTCAAAAATGCTTGGCTTGCTCTGGGTTCGTACACATTTTGACAGATGGAATTTCATGATTTCTCCATGACTTTGACCAAAATTCCAGGTCTCCAGGTTCAGGTTTCATGGGAGATCTATTGACATCATGGGAGCTATTTTGTCAATTAGGCTATTCTAAGAATTATTTTTACAAATTACATGGCCAATATTGTATTGAGGGGAATCCCAGCTTTCCAAAGGTGACAGATTAATTTCTCAACTCACAATATTGAGTGCTTGAGAGATGATTTTACAACCGGAGTACGGCTCATTGGTTTATTAACGCACCAGTTCCTCAACTGAGTGTCGATGTTACGAAACCAAACCTTCGGATATTGTTCCATTCGCTTTAGCTAGAGGTCCTAGGTCTAGTGACAGGGTCTGTAATCTGAATGAACATGTGCATTTATGTAAGAAACCAGTGTGGGCGCCTAAGTACTGCCTGTGCCCAGGGGACAGCATCGACTTGGCCTCTTGGTCGTCCAATCGGATTATTACTGTTTGTAAACTGAGACACTGACTCACTGTCACCTTAATTGGCAGCACCTGATGTGCTAATCAACCAGACTCGGCAGCTGGACATGGTTGCTGCTGCCCCCTGGGGGATGGAGTGTGTCTGTCTATGTCCTAAAACTAACCTGGCCCCCATATAACTGTCGGCCATTTGAGGTTATTCACAGGTGCCGGTGGATAGGTTTTATGTCATAGGACTTGTCAATGACATTAATACATGCAATTGCAAAATAGTTAACTACCGGAGATAACTAGACTGGCTACACGATATGTTTTGAATTGGCTAACTACAGTAGTTAGTCTGTTTTACAGGCTACCTGCTGCTCCAATGTCTCTATCTGTCATAGGGCCCCTCACACTGGTACACCATCCACACAGCAGGGCTTTCCATGACCCTGTGAACCCTGTTAGCTGACCCAAAATTAGTTAGAACTTGGCAACTAACTCACTTAATAATAACAAGTAATATCAACAAATATGAACATGCGGCTGCAAGTGTCTCTGTGCTTTGGTCTCGTGAAGCCCTCTGTAGAGGTTAGGAGAACAGTGTGCAACACATCGCCCTCGGAGGACACTGAACCAATTCTGATCGGAGTAATTGTTTGATATTGTGATTTGTGTGTGACTTAAATCTACATTCTGCTTATTTTATTTGACTTGTCCCAGACACGTGTTAGTGTGGAGAGCCCTGCACACATGGAGCATATGCACACAATGCACACACACACACAACACTCCATTCTCCTGTCAGTTTTTTATTTGTATTTTTTTAATCCTTTGTTTAACTAGGCAAGTAATGAACCAATTCGTTCTCTGGTCTCCATTTTTCCACACAGATAGATTTGGAGACTGCACCTCTGGGCCCTGGGCCCTGATCATAGGTAGTGCACTATAAAGGGAATAGGGCACCATTTGCAATGCAGACAATTGTCTGTATAATACCCTGCAGTAAATCTAACTAGGTTTTCCTCTCTAGATCCCTGTTTGAGTTGGCTCCACTAAATCACATATATACTCTCATGATTAATGGCACGCAGCGCATTGAATAGAAATAAAACATGTAGTTCATTTGCATTCTTGCAGGGAAATACGGGAATATTGCCCAGTGCTTTGGTTCCAGACCTGGCTTCAAACACTATTTGAAATCATTTCAAATACTTTATCTGGGCTTGATTGAGCTTGCCTGACACCATAGAACCAATAGACTGGTCACCAGAAGTGCAAACCCCTCACATCTGTCACTCCAGTCCATGCAGACCAGAGTAAATAGTATTTGCATCCAGTTCAACATGTTTGGTTCAATTTGGGCCGAGATCAAATGTATCTGATGATTTATGCATAATATATACACTGGATGGTGCCCACATTGATTGTGTCCGCACTTATAAATATCTGGGTATTTGGATTGACAGAAAACTATTTTCCAAAATTAATATTGATTAATATTGTTAAGAATTCAAATGGGCTTCCTTCAGAGGAATAAGTCATTTTGTTTCAGTTGACGTTCATTCGGGCTTTAGACTACAGCGATATCGTCTATATGAATGCAGCTGCCACTGTATTGAAGCCATTGGATGCAGTTTATCTTAGTGTACTATGCTTTATTACAGGCAATAAGTACAGTACACAGAAAGTAGTCTTGCCCTATCTGACATCTCTTCTCTTTTTGTTTATAAAGCCATTGTGTGCAATCTTCCTCCATACCTTACTTAATGGTTAAATTACAGACATACAGGTCATCAGACCAGATCACAGGGATGGATCCCTTCAGTCTCCACTGAGTTAGATGGATCTGTCTCCTCTGAGTTAGATGGATCTGTCTCCTCTGAGTTAGATGGATCTGTCTCCACTGAGTTAGATGGATCTGTCTCCACTGAGTTAGATGGATCTGTCTCCACTGAGTTAGATGGATCTGTCTCCACTGAGTTAGATGGATCTGTCTCCTCTGAGTTAGATGGATCTGTCTCCTCTGAGTTAGATGGATCTGTCTCCTCTGAGTTAGATGGATCTGTCTCCACTGAGTTAGATGGATCTGTCTCCTCTGAGTTAGATGGATCTGTCTCCTGAGTTAGATGGACTGAGTTAGATGGATCTGTCTCCACTGAGTTAGATGGATCTGTCTCCACTGAGTTAGATGGATCTGAGTTAGATGGATCTGTCTCCACTGAGTTAGATGGATCTGTCTCCTGAGTTAGATGGATCTGAGTTAGATGGATCTGTCTCCTCTGAGTTAGATGGATCTGTCTCCTCTGAGTTAGATGGATCTGTCTCCTCTGAGTTAGATGGATCTGTCTCCCTGAGTTAGATGGACTGAGTTAGATGGATCTGTCTCCTCTGAGTTAGATGGATCTGAGTTAGATGGTCTGTCTCTGAGTTAGATGGATCTGTCTCCACTGAGTTAGATGGATCTGTCTCCACTGAGTTAGATGGATCTGTCTCCACTGAGTTAGATGGATCTGTCTCCACTGAGTTAGATGGATCTGTCTCCTCTGAGTTAGATGGATCTGTCTCCTCTGAGTTAGATGGATCTGTCTCCACTGAGTTAGATGGATCTGTCTCCTCTGAGTTAGATGGATCTGTCTCCTCTGAGTTAGATGGATCTGTCTCCTCTGAGTTAGATGGATCTGTCTCCTCTGAGTTAGATGGATCTGTCTCCACTGAGTTAGATGGATCTGTCTCCACTGAGTTAGATGGATCTGTCTCCACTGAGTTAGATGGATCTGTCTCCTCTGAGTTAGATGGATCTGTCTCCTCTGAGTTAGATGGATCTGTCTCCACTGAGTTAGATGGATCTGTCTCCTCTGAGTTAGATGGATCTGTCTCCTCTGAGTTAGATGGATCTGTCTCCACTGAGTTAGATGGATCTGTCTCCACTGAGTTAGATGGATCTGTCTCCTCTGAGTTAGATGGATCTGTCTCCACTGAGTTAGATGGATCTGTCTCCACTGAGTTAGATGGATCTGTCTCCACTGAGTTAGATGGATCTGTCTCCACTGAGTTAGATGGATCTGTCTCCTCTGAGTTAGATGGATCTGTCTCCTGAGTTAGATGGATCTGTCTCCTCTGAGTTAGATGGATCTGTCTCCACTGAGTTAGATGGATCTGTCTCCTCTGAGTTAGATGGATCTGTCTCCACTGAGTTAGATGGATCTGTCTCCTCTGAGTTAGATGGATCTGTCTCCACTGAGTTAGATGGATCTGTCTCCTCTGAGTTAGATGGATCTGTCTCCTCTGAGTTAGATGGATCTGTCTCCACTGAGTTAGATGGATCTGTCTCCTCTGAGTTAGATGGATCTGTCTCCTCTGAGTTAGATGGATCTGTCTCCTTATCTTAAATTGCTTGTAAATATTTTATGTTTTTACTGCATTAGAATTGTAAATACCGTAAATTTGTATCATTGTGTGGGGCTCCCTTGTAAAACAGGACTTGGTCTCAATGGGGATACCTTGTTAAAATACATTTAAATTAAATGAATGGCTGTATTTCACCTCTCGTTTCCAATATTTCTGTTTGTTGCAGAAAAACTATTCTCTGTTACAAGCATACTCTAAATCTTTTGTAATGGTAGTGGTTTGTCTGAGAGACTGATGAGAGCTGACTCAAGAAGTATTTGTGTTTGGTAAAGGTCTTGAGTTATGACTCTGGAGGTAAAGGAATAGGGGTCTATGCCTGGAGGTAAAGGAATAGGGTTCTAGGTCTGGAGGTAAAGGAATAGGGTTCTAGGTCTGGAGGTAAAGGAATAGGGTTCTAGGTCTGGGGGTAAAGGAACAGGGTTCTAGGTCTGGAGGTAAAGGAACAGGGTTCTAGGTCTGGAGGTAAAGGTCTAGAGGTAAAGGAATGGGGTTCTTGGTCTGGAGGTAAAGGAATAGGGTTCTAGGTCTGGAGGTAAAGGAACAGTGTTCTAGGTCTGGAGGTAAAGTTCTGAAGGTAAAGGAATATGGTTCTAGGTCTGGAGGTAAAGGTCTAGAGGTAAAGGAATGGGGTTCTAGGTCTGGAGGTAAAGGAACAGGGTTCTAGGTATGTATAAGTGTTCTCATCTTAAACACAGGCGTTAAGAATGCAAGATTAAACATGACAGTCAGCTTTTTCCAGTCTGTTTTCAAACCTAAGTGTTCATATTTGAACCACTAGTGTTAACATCCCCATCGTCCTGTTTAGAGTGCATTTAGTTATTAGAAATTGATGTGACTTCCAATGCCTTTTATTCAGGTCAGTGTTAGGAAGTCTGTCACCTTACCTTCATTTCAGAATAACTGAACAGGACATTTGATTCGAGACATTTTTTTCAATCACGTTGTGTTGTTGTTACTCGACTGTGATGAGTTGATTTTTGTTAACTCTCTGTCTGTCTGTATGTTTGTCTGCCTGTGCATGTTTATGCAGTGAACAAGGGCACATTCTTTCTCAAACAATGAACACATTTATCCTTTTAAAAATAGCCTACAAGCCTGGATCTGTCATTATTTGATACTCCCATCAATTATTACAGACTTGAAAAGAAAATGACACATAATTTAAGTCCCCAATTCCAAGTTATGTAATGTATGTAGGTCTAACATGCAGAGTGATCACTCCAGATTCAAGTCATCCTCAGTCGTGTTTAAGGCTGGGATACCAGCACTACATCCTCAGTCATGTTTAGGGCTGGGATACCAGCACTACATCCTCAGTCATGTTTAGGGCTGGGATACCAGCACTACATCCTCAGTCATGTTTAGGGCTGGGATACCAGCACTACATCCTCAGTCATGTTTAGGGCTGGGATACCAGCACTACATCCTCAGTCATGTTTAGGGCTGGGATACCAGCACTACATCCTCAGTCATGTTTAGGGCTGGGATACCAGCACTACATCCTCAGTCATGTTTAGGGCTGGGATACCAGCACTACATCCTCAGTCATGTTTAGGGCTGGGATACCAGCACTACATCCTCAGTCATGTTTAGGGCTGGGATACCAGCACTACATCCTCAGTCATGTTTAGGGCTGGGAACCAGCACCAGCACTCAGCTCAGTTGGCTAACCAGCATGGCAGTCATGTTTAACGCCAGGGTAGTGGGTTCGATCCAGTCCTGGGGGACCACTACATCCTCAGTCATGTTTAGAATGTATGCACACATGACTCCTCAGTCATGTTTAGGGCTGGGAAGGATACCAAACTACATCCTCAGTCATGTTTATTATTATTATATATTATGTTTAAGGCTGGGATACCAGCACTACATCCTCAGTCATGTTTAGGGCTGGGAAACCAGCACTACATCCTCAGTCATGTTTAGGGCTGGGATACCAGCACTACATCCTCAGTCATGTTTAAGGCTGGGATACCAGCACTACATCCTCAGTCATGTTTAGGGCTGGGATACCAGCACTACATCCTCAGTCATGTTTAGGGCTGGGATACCAGCACTACATCCTCAGTCATGTTTAGGGCTGGGAAGGATACCAGCACTACATCCTCAGTCATGTTTAGGGCTGGGAAGGATACCAGCACTACATCCTCAGTCATGTTTAGGGCTGGGAAGGATACCAGCACTACATCCTCAGTCATGTTTAGGGCTGGGATACCAGCACTACATCCTCAGTCATGTTTAAGGCTGGGATACCAGCACTACATCCTCAGTCATGTTTAGGGCTGGGATACCAGCACTACATCCTCAGTCATGTTTAGGGCTGGGAAACCAGCACTACATCCTCAGTCATGTTTAGGGCTGGGATACCAGCACTACATCCTCAGTCGTGTTTAAGGCTGGGATACCAGCACTACATCCTCAGTCATGTTTAGGGCTGGGAAACCAGCACTACATCCTCAGTCATGTTTAGGGCTGGGAAGGATACCAGCACTACATCCTCAGTCATGTTTAGGGCTGGGAAGGATACCAGCACTACATCCTCAGTCATGTTTAGGGCTGGGAAACCAGCACTACATCCTCAGTCATGTTTAGGGCTGGGAAGGATACCAGCACTACATCTTCAGTCGTGTTTCATGCTGGAATGGATACCAGCACTACATCCTCAGTCGTGTTTCATGCTGGAATGGATACCAGCACTACATCTTCAGTCGTGTTTCATGCTGGAATGGATACCAGCACTACATCCTCAGTCGTGTTTCATGCTGGAATGGATACCAGCACTACATCCTCAGTCGTGTTTAGGGCTGGGAAACCAGCACTACATCCTCAGTCATGTTTAGGGCTGGGAAGGATACCAGCACTACATCTTCAGTCGTGTTTCATGCTGGAATGGATACCAGCACTACATCCTCAGTCGTGTTTCATGCTGGAATGGATACCAGCACTACATCCTCAGTCGTGTTTAGGGCTGGGAAACCAGCACTACATCCTCAGTCATGTTTAGGGCTGGGAAACCAGCACTACATCCTCAGTCATGTTTAAGGCTGGGAAACCAGCACTACATCCTCAGTCGTGTTTAGGGCTGGGAAACCAGCACTACATCCTCAGTCATGTTTAAGGCTGGGATACCAGCACTACATCCTCAGTCATGTTTAAGGCTGGGATACCAGCACTACATCCTCAGTCATGTTTAGGGCTGGGAAACCAGCACTACATCCTCAGTCATGTTTAGGGCTGGGGTGGATACCAGCACTACATCTTCAGTCGTGTTTAAGGCTGGGATACCAGCACTACATCTTCAGTCATGTTTCATGCTGGAATGGATACCAGCACTACATCCTCAGTCGTGTTTAGGGCTGGGAAACCAGCACTACATCTTCAGTCATGTTTCATGCTGGAATGGATACCAGCACTACATCCTCAGTCATGTTTAGGGCTGGGGTGGATACCAGCACTACATCGTCAGTCGTGTTTAAGGCTGGGATACCAGCACTACATCCTCAGTCATATTTAGGGCTGGGAAACCAACACTACATCTTCAGTCATGTTTAAGGCTGGGATACCAGCACTACATCTTTAGTCATGTTTAAGGCCGGGATACCAGCACTACATCCTCAGTCATGTTTAGGGCTGGGATACCAGCACTACATCCTCAGTCATGTTTAAGGCCGGGATACCAGCACTACATCCTCAGTCATGTTTAGGGCTGGGATACCAGCACTACATCCTCAGTCATGTTTAGGGCTGGGATACCAGCACTACATCCTCAGTCATGTTTAAGGCTGGGATACCAGCACTACATCCTCAGTCATGTTTAGGGCTGGGATACCAGCACTACATCTTCAGTCATGTTTAGGGCTGGGATACCAGCACTACATCCTCAGTCATGTTTAAGGCTGGGATACCAGCACTACATCCTCAGTCATGTTTAGGGCTGGGATACCAGCACTACATCCTCAGTCATGTTTAAGGCTGGGATACCAGCACTACATCCTCAGTCATGTTTAGGGCTGGGATACCAGCACTAGATCCTCAGTCATGTTTAAGGCTGGGATACCAGCACTACATCCTCAGTCATGTTTAAGGCCGGGATACCAGCACTACATCCTCAGTCATGTTTAAGGCCGGGATACCAGCACTACATCCTCAGTCATGTTTAAGGCTGGGATACCAGCACTACATCCTCAGTCATGTTTAGGGCTGGGATACCAGCACTACATCCTCAGTCATGTTTAGGGCTGGGATACCAGCACTACATCCTCAGTCATGTTTAGGGCTGGGATACCAGCACTACATCCTCAGTCATGTTTAAGGCTGGGATACCAGCACTACATCCTCAGTCATGTTTAAGGCTGGGATACCAGCACTACATCCTCAGTCATGTTTAAGGCTGGGATACCAGCACTACATCCTCAGTCATGTTTAGGGCTGGGATACCAGCACTACATCCTCAGTCATGTTTAGGGCTGGGATACCAGCACTACATGCTCAGTCATGTTTAAGGCTGGGAAACCAGCACTACATCCTCAGTCATGTTTAGGGCTGGGAAGGATACCAGCACTACATCCTCAGTCATGTTTAAGGCTGGGATACCAGCACTACATCCTCAGTCATGTTTAGGGCTGGGATACCAGCACTACATCCTCAGTCATGTTTAGGGCTGGGAAACCAGCACTACATCCTCAGTCATGTTTAAGGCTGGGATACCAGCACTACATCCTCAGTCATGTTTAGGGCTGGGATACCAGCACTACATCCTCAGTCATGTTTAAGGCCGGGATACCAGCACTACATCCTCAGTCATTTTTAAGGCTGGGATACCAGCACTACATCCTCAGTCATGTTTAGGGCTGGGGGCTGGGATACCAGCACTACATCCTCAGTCATGTTTAAGGCTGGGAAACCAGCACTACATCCTCAGTCATGTTTAAGGCTGGGATACCAGCACTACATGCTCAGTCATGTTTATGGTTGGGATGGATACCAGTACTACATCCTCAGTCATGTTTAAGGCTGGGATGGATACCAGCACTACATCCTCAGTCATGTTTAAGGCTGGGATACCAGCACTACATCCTCAGTCATGTTTAAGGCTGGGATACCAGCACTACATCCTCAGTCATGTTTAAGGCTGGGATACCAGCACTACATCCTCAGTCATGTTTAGGGCTGGGATACCAGCACTACATCCTCAGTCATGTTTAAGGCTGGGATACCAGCACTACATGCTCAGTCATGTTTATGGTTGGGATGGATACCAGTACTACATCCTCAGTCATGTTTAACCAAAGGAATATGAAGACACTCATTAGTTAGCCTCATTATTTAGCCTCATTAGTTAGCCTCATTATTGAGCCTTGTTAGTTAGTGTCAGAAGTTAGCTATCTTTAACTCCTGTGTTTTCAACATCTATCCCATTTATTAATTGGTGTCTGGGACTTCATGTTACACCTTAAGTCCCAGGTGATACATAGGCTTAGTGTGTGGTCCCATGTTTTTAGTGATGAGACCAGAGTCACAAGGATAGGCTTAAAGCTGGGAAATAGCTGTGTGCAGATCGCAGACAATCCGGTTATGCAAGATGTAGGAACCCATTGTCATTCAATACTTCCATGACATGACACACATGTCACCCACCACAGTTCCTTCTCAGAAAGTCACATGTTTATTGCAACAATGAAACACAATAAACTACACAATAGTCATAACACAGACAGGATATGCATGAAAAACTAGGGATGCTGGTACACAGTGTATATAGCCATTATATTTTTACTCGTTATTGTTATTTGTTGTGTATCAATGTGTATCTCTCAGTACCATTGGACTAGGAGAGTATGTACCAGGAGAGTCCTTCAACCAGAGGTACAGACAGATCTATAATGTGGGCATCACTGGGTTAATGAATGATCCAGAACTGGGTTGATGAATGATCTAGAACTGGGTTGATGAATGATCCAGAACTGGGTTGATGAATGATCTAGAACTGGGTTCATGAATGATCCAGAACTGGGTTGATGAATGATCTAGAACTGGGTTGATGAATGATCCAGAACTGGGCTGATGAATGATCTAGAACTGGGTTGATGAATGATCTAGAACTGGGTTGATGAATGATCCAGAACTGGGTTGATGAATGATCCAGAACTGGGTTGATGAATGATCCAGAACTGGGTTGATGAATGATCCAGAACTGGGTTGATGAATGATCTAGAACTGGGTTGATGAATGATCCAGAACTGAGTTGATGAATGATCCAGAACTGGGGTGATGAATGATCCAGAACTGGGTTGTCCAAATTAAAGTGAACTTAAATAAGCAGATAAATAGAGATACAGCATCATCCAAAACCTTGAGATTCTGGATGCTATTGGACAGGTTCGTTGTGAGGCTCTGGATGCTATTGGACAGGTTCGTCTTGAGGCTCTGGATTCTATTGGACAGGTTCGTCTTGAGGCTCTGGATGCTATTGGACAGGTTCGTCTTGAGGCTCTGGATGATATTGGACAGATTTGTCTTGAGGCTCTGGATGCTATTGGACAGGTTCGTTGTGAGGCTCTGGATGCTATTGGACAGGTTCGTTGTGAGGCTCTGGATGCTATTGGACAGGTTCATTGTGAGGCTCTGGATGCTATTGGACAGGTTCGTTGTGAGGTTCTGGATGCTATTGGACAGGTTCATTGTGAGGCTCTGGATGCTATTGGACAGGTTCGTCTTGAGGCTCTGGATGCTATTGGACAGATTTGTCTTGAGGCTCTGGATGCTATTGGACAGATTGATCTTGCTCTTCAGAAGCCCAACAACCAAGAAGCCTTCCGGCCTGAAAGAGAAGACAGCTCCTGGCTAAGAAGAGAGAAAAATGCTGATTTTAACTTAATAGGGGGTCTTGTATATTTTATTTGGATTGCACTCAGCACTTCTGGCATGTTTTTAAAGTTTGGCTGACTCTGAGACAGGATAATGTTCACATATCTTTTCTGAAAATCCCCTCTTTGCTCATCAGTATAGTTAGTCACACAGGAAATATACCAGAAGGCTTGGCAATGCACATCATTGTAGACGTCTGCTAGTGCTATTCAGAGACTGTAGGTGATCTAAATTCTAGTTCAATAATGATTATGACCATAGTTTTATTTTATTGATTGTTATTTATTGAACCTTTATTTAACTAGGCAAGTCAGCTAAGAACAAATTCTTATTTACAATGACGGCCTACCAAAAGGCAAAAGGCCTCCTGAGGGGACAGGGGCTGGGATAAAAACATGTTTTTTAAATATATTTAAAAAAAAAATATATATATATATAAACATAGGACAAAACACATATCACGACAAGAGAGACAAGACAATGCTACAAAAGAGAAACCTAAGACAACAACATCGCAAGGAAGCAACACATGAAAAATCAGCATGGTAGCAACACAACGTAACAACAACATGGGAGCAACACAACATGGTAGCAACACAACATGGTAGCAACACAACATGGTAGCAGCACAAAACATTGTACAAACATTATTGGGCACAGACAACAGCACAAAGGGCAAGAAGGTAGAAACAACAATACATCACACAAAGCAGCCACAACTGTCAGTAAGTGTCCACGATTGAGTCTTTGAATGAAGAGACTGAAATAAAACTGTTCAGTTGAGTGTTTGATGCTGCTCGTTCCAGTCGCTAGCTGCAGCGAACTGAAAAGACGAGCGACCCAATGATGTGTGTGCTTTGGGGACCTTTAACAGAATGTGGCTGGCAGAACGGGTGTTTTATGTGGAGGATGAGGGCTGCAGTAGATATCTCAGACAGGGGGGAGTGAGGCCTAAGAGGATTTTATAAATAAGCATCAACCAGTGGGTCTTGTGTACAGCGACGTATATACAGAGATGACCAGTTTACAGAGGAGTACAGAGTGCAGTAATGTGTCCTATAAGGAGCATTGGTGGCAAATCTGATGGCTGAATGGTAAAGAACATCTAGAGAGCACCCTCAAGAGCACCCTCACCTGCTTATCTATAAATGATGTCTCCGTAATCTAGCATGGGTAGGATGTTCTTCTGAATCAGGGTTAGTTTGGCAGCTGGGGTGACAGAGGAGCGATTACAATAGAGGAAACCAAGTCTAGATTTTACTTTAGCCTGCAGTTTTCATATGTGCTGAGAGAAGGACATTGTACCGTCTAGCCATTGCTCCCAAGTACTTGTATGAGGTGACTACCTCAAGCTCTAAACCCTTAGGAAGTAATCACACCTGTGGGGAGAGGGGTAATCTTCTTACAAAACCACATGACCATTGATTTGGAGGTGTTCAGAACAGGGTTAAAGGTAAAGAAAATTGTTGGACAGTAAGAAAGCATTGTTGTAGAGCATTTAACACTAAATCTGGGGAGTGGCCAGCTGAGTATAAGACTGTATCATCTGCATATAAATGGATGAGAGAGCTTTCTACTGCCAGAGCTATGTTGTTGATGTAAATTGAGAAAAGTGTGGGGCCTAGGATCGAGCCTTGGGGTACTCCCTTGGTGACATCAGTGGGTGAGAAAGCAGATTTTCTGACTTTATACACTGCACTCTTTGTGAGAGGTAGTTAACAAACCAGGCCAAAGACCCCTCAGAGACACCAATACTCCTTAGCCAGCCCACAAGAATGGAATGGTCTACCGTATCAAAAGCTTTGGCCAAGTCAATAAAAATAGCAGCACAAAATTGCTGAGAATCAAGGCTAATGGTGACATCACTGAGGACCTTTAAGGTTGCAGTGACATCCATAACCTGAGCGGAAACCAGATTAAATATCGCAGAGAATACTTTAGACATCAAGAAAGCCAGTCAGTTGATTATTGACACTTTTTTCAAATGCTTTTGATAAACAGGGAAAAATAGAAATAGGCCTATAACCGTTAGGATCAACTTGATCTCCTCCTTTAAATAAAGGACAAACCAGGAACCTCCCCAGAAAGGAGAGACATGTTAAAAAGGTTGGAGATATGCTTGGCGATGATAGGGGCAGAATCTTAAAGACGAAAGGGTCTAAACCATCTGACACAGATGTTTTTTGGGGGTCAAGTTTCAGAAGCTCCTTTAGCACCTCAGACTCAGGGAGAAACTTTGTAGCTGGGCAGGGGAAAAAGAGGGAGAATCATCGGGGATAGTCACATTGGAAGGGGTGGGAGATGAGGAAATGTTGGACGGGCAAGGAGGCATGGCTGAGTCAAATAGAAATCCTGACTTAATGAAGTGGATTAAAGATCTCAGCCATGTGCTTCTTGTCAGTAACAACCACATCCTCAACTTTAAGGGACATGGGCAGATGTGAGGAGGAAGGTTTTTTCTCCAGGTCTTTAATCGTTTTCCAGAACTTATTGGGGTTAAAACCACAGAGAGAGAACTGCTTGTAAAGTAACTAACATTGGCCTTCCGTATAGCCTGAGTGCACTTATTTCTTATTTGCCTGAACGAGAGCCATTCAGTATGCGTGTGCTGAGCCTTTCGCCAAATTCAATTTTTGAGGTTAAGTAACTCTGCAAGATCACGGTCGAACCAGGGACTGTACCTGTTTTTAATTATATTTTTCTTTATGGGGGCATGTTTGTTAACAATACCACTGAAAATATCAAAGAATAAGGTCCAAGCATCTTCGACAGAGGGATCAAGCTGATCCTATACCATTTTACAGAGGCCAGGTCATGAAGGAAGGCTTGCTCATTAAAGTTTTTTACCAAGCGTCTATGACAAATCAGGACAGGTCGTTTCACTGTGCAGCCATTACGAACACAGGCTGTAAAAGAGTGGTCACTAAGGTCATTACAGAAAACACCAGACTGATACCTATCAGGATTATTTGTAAGGATAACATCAAGGAGAGTAGTCTTTTCTGAGTGTTTGGAGTCATTCCTTGTGGGATTGGTAATAATCTGAGAAAGATTTAGGGAGTCCTATTGTTTTAGAATTTGGTCAGGTGGTTTAAGTATGTCAAAGTTTAGGTCACCAAGCAGGACACATTCAGACTTGGTATAAGGGACCAGGAGAGAGCTTAGGGCAGGTAGGGTACAGGCCGGTGCTGATGGAGGACAAAAGCACCCAGCAACAGTCAAGTTTAATACTTAAAACAAGCAAATCAAATTGCTGAAAAATGTTATAACCAGAAAGGTTAACATCAGTATTCAAAACACTGTTCCTTAACCACGTCTCAGTAATGACCAACACATCTGGATTGGAGCTGTGAACCCTCACTTTCAATTGATCCATTTTAGTTAATAAGCTTCTAGTGTTAATGTGCAGAAAGCAGAAGAGCAGAAATCAGTGAAGCAGATATCAGAGCAGAAGTCAGAATTGGGGCTAGCAACAGTAGATGGGTCAGGGTGTACGTGCACATTTCCAGACATCATCAACAGTAATACAATCAAGGCACGGCAGAGGACAGGGAGAGCTCTGCAGTGCTGATTTATGACATCTGAATGTGCATCAGATGGCAACAAGATCTATTGTACAGCAATTTCATCAGGTATTATGAATACAAAGCCGGCAAGAGGTGGTTAGAATGGGATAAGAGGCCAAAGGTCTGTGACCAATAGAGAGTCAGAGTCCCAAGTGTGGGAACAAACATAGTCTGTCCCACGGTTGGGTAAAGAAAGTGTGTAGTCAACAAAACATGCAGAAGTCATGAGGCAAATAGCAAAACAGCAAAATGCACAAGAAAAAATCTAATAGATTTTATTTTTGGGGCTAGCCATTGGGGCTAGGCATTGTAAGTTCAGAGTCAATCGCCCTGACAGTGCCTGTGTGCTGGAGGTGAGCGAAGTATCGGGAGAGGGGCGGGAGTGTGGTGGGGGTACCTGTACCAGACAGGGGGAGACAACCAGGGCAGACGATGAACAGATCGCCAGGTGTAATCCAGGCATCAGTGCATCAGGCAACGGGAGAAGGTGTCACACCCACTGGGGAGAAGCTTTTATTTCTGGAGGCAGATTTCTTGAAGAAAATGCCAGTAGGTGGACTGAACAGCAGGAGGGGGCTTCAAGGCATCTGGATCTGGGTGGGGGAGCCTGCCATTTGTGGGGCTCAAAGGCTTCGACACCTCTCATGTCAGAGCTAATGGAAGTTGCATCTCTTTGTCCTTGGTAGCTTTAGCATTCAGTCCTTATAAAGTAAAATATATCATTGCAATGTATTTTTCTTCTTGGCTTTTGAAAGTAAAACAATTGCTTCAGACTAAGCATTACTCACTCGGCTCCAGAGCATTTGCTGTGTAGTTTGGGAATAATAATCCTGTGTAGGAAGCAATCCAGGTAATTCTGTCCAAAATCAGGTTGTATGTTTGGAGTTTTGATTTGGAGTGAAGGTTATGTTGTTTGGGGTAGTATCATGTATATGTCCCTGCCAAAAAAATCTAAATTTGAAAAACTCGAAACTCTAAATCAATCGATTTTTTTTAAACAGGCTGAAAAATGTAAGAGCTCATCTGCTCATGACCTCTCTCTCTCTCTCTCTCCCATCTCTCTCTCCCATCCCATCACAGTGATCTCATCTATTATGGGAAGTAAGGGGAAACCAACACTAAAACATTTATACTGACTACATGCTGCTTGTTGGGATCAGCAGCTCTCTCTCCCTCCCCCTAGTGGTTAGATTAGATCACAGCCATAGAAAAATAAACACTTTCCCTTCTGTGAGCTGTCAGCTGAGGGTCACAATGAGCCAGTGATGAGTTGAAGGACAAGAGAATAGGAGAAGAGGAGGAGAGGAGAAGAGGAGAGCTGCAGATGGCTCATTCAGTAGTGGCTGTGTGGGGGGATTATAGAAGCAGGGGACATTGCATTCCAGAATATGTCCGTCATTAACAGAGAATGACAATCACTCAGCAGACTGTTTTGCAGGAACTACTACTCCCTGCTAACGTGACTAACCCCACTCCGTGCAAATTTTCGCAACCGCGACATTCTTACAAGGCTGCAAGGGAAACTAATGGGACTGTAGCAACTGTGTTAACATCAAAATCTGGGGTGTGAACTACGTTTCAATTCAACCATTGATTGACATGCTAATGGTTCAATAGTATTGGAGAAAAGTTGAAAAAACGGATCCCTCTGACGCTGTACGTTAAATTGTGACGTTTCATGACATAACGTACAGTACGCATAAAGCAACTCATTCTGCCTCTCTCCACCAGGTGTACCGCTTCTCTCACCGTTTAAAAACAAGAAAGGGACAGGGACAGGGTAAGGGACAGGGTACGGGACAGGGTAAGGGACAGGGTGTCACGGTCTGACCATCGTTCGTATGTGTTTTCCTTGTTTTTGTGTTGGTCAGGACGTGAGCTGGGTGGGCATTCTATGTTGTGTGTCTGGTTTGTCTATTTCTATGTTTGGCCTGATATGGTTCTCAATCAGAGGCAGGTGTTAGTCATTGTCTCTGATTGGGAACCATATTTAGGTAGCCTGTTTTGTGTTGGGTTTTGTCCTTAGTGTCTTTGTTCCTTGTTCTGTGTGTATGTGCACCAGTATTAGGCTGTTTCGGTTTTCGTTATGTTTATTGTTTTGTAGGTTTTGTATTTAGATTCGTGTTACGTTTATTCATTAAACATGGATCACAATCTACACGCTGCATTTTGGTCCGACTCTCCTTCACACCTAGAAAACCGTTACACATGGTACGGGACAGGGTACGGGACAGGGTAAGGGACATACCTAGTCCTTTCTTGCGTCATCACTGAAAGCCATCAAAAGCCCCTGTTTAGTTCTGAAGATAAATACACGATTCAAATTTGACACAAAACTTCAAATAGTTATGTAATGACACATTATATAAACTCTTTATAGTGTTTCTTACTACTACTCCCTCTACTGCTATTATACTAATCCTACTACTACTCCCTCTACTACTACCTCTACTACTTCCTCTACTACTACCTCTACTGCTCCTATACTACTACCTCTACTACTCCCTCTACTACTTCCTCTTCTACTCCCTCTACTACTACCTCTACTGCTCCTATACTACTACCTCTACTGCTCCTATACTACTACCTCTACTACTCCCTACTACTCCCTCTAATACTCCTCTACTACTCCCTACTACTCCCTACTACTGCTGTACCTCTCCCTCTACTACTCCTCTAGTACTCCCTCTACTACTCTTCTACCACTACTACTCATACACTACTCCTCCACTACTCCCCTACTCCTCCCCTACTACTCCCTCTACTACTACATCTACTACTTCTCTACTACTCCCTCTACGACTCCTATACTACTCCCTCTGACTCCTCTACTACTCCTCCACTACTACTCCTCTACTACTCCCTCTACTACTCCCCCACAACTCCTCTACAACTCCTCTACTACTACATCTACTACTTCTCTACTACTCCCTCTACGACTCCTCTACTCCTCCCCTACTAATCCTCCCCTACTACTCCTCTACTACTCCCCCACAACTCCTCTACAACTCCTCTACTACTCCCTCTACTACCCCCCCACAACTCCTCTACAACTCCTCTACTACTCCCTCTACTACTCCTCCCCTACTACTCCTCTACTACTCCCCCACAACTCCTCTACAACTCCTCTACTACTCCCTCTACTACTCCCTCTACAACGGCATTGTCCAGACAATGGACTGCTGGGAGAGACAGGGAGTACTTCCAGCACCTCCACCAGCACAACCGGGGTCTCCCCTGAGCGCCCCTCTTCCTCCTGGTCCCAGTGGGATTTGTCTCTTCTTGCCCCAGGAATATTGCGGAAAGTCTGCGAACTGCCAGGGGTTCCTTCGCCAACTGGACCTATTCCTGGCCACCATCCACCTGGCTCCGTCGGGCCATGAGAGGGTGTCCGCCCTTGTCCTGTGCCTCACCGGGAAAGCCATGGTGTGGGCCAACGCCGTGTGGAGAAAGGGACATGCGGCGTTGGACCAGTATGAGGAGTTCACCAGCAATTTCCGGGCATTCTTCGATCACCCGCCCAAGGGTAGAGCGGCGGGTGAATGCCTCTTCCATCTGAGGCAGGAGATGAGGAGCGCCCAGGAGTTCGCCCTGGAGTTTAGGACCCTGGCTGCTGGCGCGGGATGGAACGACAGGGCCCTGATCGACCATTACCACTGCAGTCTGCGAGTGGACGTCCATCGGGAGTTGGCCTGCAGAGACACCACTCATGTTCAACCAGCTGGTGGACCTGTCCATCCGGCTGAACAACCTGCTGGCTATCCATCCTCCCGCAACCCCCCTCCAATACCCATGGAGCTGGGAGGTGCGGTGCGCAGGGAGACCGGAGGGGGTTCCAGCTCGTGCACATCTGTGGCCGTAGAGGCCATATTGCCGGTCGGTGCCAGGTTGGTTCCTCTGGGGATCGAGGCAACAGTCAGGGTGCTCTGGCGTCACCCCAGGTGAGCCGGCACCATTCTCACCCAGAGCCCTCTGTTGCACATATGTTTGTGTATGTCACTTTCCCTGAGTTTTCCCCGCATTCCCAGTATAAGGGGCTTGTCGATTCAAGCGCGGCTGGGAATTTTATTGATAGAGCGTTATCCTATAGTTTTGGGAACCCCATTGTTCCCGTAGCTGTGCCCTTCCCCGTTCAAGCCCTAGATAGTCGACCATTAGGGTCAGAGTTGATTAGGGAGGTCACCGATCCTTTCGGCATGGTGACGCAGGGGGGTCACAAGGAGAGAATTAGTCTCTTCCTTATTGACTCTCCTGCATTTCCTGTGGTGCTGGACCTACCCTGGTTAGCTTGTCATAACCCCACTGTTTCTTGGTCACAGAGGGCTCTCACGGGATGGTCGCGAGAGTGCTCATGTCGGTGTCTAGGGGTTTCTGTTGGTGCTACTACAGTGGAGAGTCCGATCCAGGTCTCCACCATGCAGACCAGGTCACCACCATGCGCATTCCCCCTGAATATGCCGATTTGGCGATTAGTCGATTTGCCGATTAGTTGGGACGATTAATCTCCTGGTAGACTCTGCACTTCCCAGGAGTCACGTGTATCCCCTCTCACAGGCGGAGACAGAGGCTATGGAAACATATGTCTCCGAATCCCTCCGTCAGGGTTACATTCAGTCCCCCACTTCACCCACCTCCTCCAGTTTATTTTTTGTGAAGAAGGAGGGAGGTCTGACCCGTGTATTGACTACTGGGGTCTGAATCAGATCACCCAGAGGTATAGTTACCCACTACCACTCATAGCCACGGCCATTGAGTCAATGTACGGGGTGCGCTTCTTCACCAAACTAGATCTCAGGAGCGCTTACAACCTGGTGCATATCCGGGAGGGAGACGAGTGGAAGACGGCTTTCAGTATGACCTCAGGGCACTATGAGTACCTCGTCATGCCGTACGGGTTGATGAATGCTCTATCAGTGTTCCAATCCTTTGTAGACAGGATTTTCAGGGACCTGCACGGACAGGGTGTAGTGGTGTATATTGATGACATTTTGATATACTCCGCTACACACCCCGAGCATAGTTCGTTGTCTGTTGGAGCATAACCTGTACGTCAAGGCTGAGAAATGCCTGTTCTTTCAACAGTCTGTCTCCTTCCTAGGGTATCGCATTTCCACCTCAGGGGTGGAGATGGAGAGTGACTGCATTTCAGCCGTGCGTAATTGGCCGACTTCCACCACGGTAAAGGAGGTGCATCGGTTCTTAGGGTTTGGCAACTACTACCGGAGGTTTATCCTGGGTTTTGGTCAGGTAGCGGCTCCTGTTACCTCACTGTTGAAGGGGGGCCCGGTAAGCTTGCAGTGGTCAGCTGAGGCAGATAGGGCTTTTAGTCATCTAAGGGCTCTGTTTACCTTGGCTCCTGTGTTGGTCCATCCAGATCCCTCTTTGGCGTTCATAGTAGAGGTGGACGCATCCGAGGCTGGGATATGAGCTGTGCTCTCTCAGCACTCGGGTACGCCACCAAAGCTCCGCCCCGTGCCTTCTTCTCGAAGAAGCTCAGCCTGGCAGAGCGAAACTATGATGTGGGGGACAGGGAGCTGTTGGCTGTCGTCAAGGCCTTGAAAGCGTGGAGACATTGGCTTGAGGGGGCTAGACACCCTTTTCTCATCTGGACTGACCACCGCCATCTGGAGTACATCTGGGCAGCAAGGAGACTGAATCCTTGCCAGGTAAGGTGGGCCACGTTTTTCACCCGTTTTGTGTTTACTCTTTCTTACAGACCAGCCTCCAGAACGTCAAGGCAGACGCATTGTCCCGGCTGTATGACACAGAGGAGCGGCCCATGGATCCCACTCCCATACTCCTCACCTCCTGCCTGGTGGCGCCGGTAGTGTGGGAGCTGGACACAGATATTGAGCAGGCGTTATGCACAGAGCCCGCTCCCGTTCAGTGTCCCGCTGGGTGTCTGTACGTCCCGTCTGCTGTTCGTGACCGGTTGATCTATTGGGCCCACACGTCACCCTCCTCTGGTCATCCTGGGATCGGTCGGACAGTGCGCTGTTTGAGCGGGAGGTACTGGTGGCCTACCTTGGCTAAGGACGTGAGGGTTTATGTTTCCTCCTGCTCAGTGTGCGCCCAGTGTAAGGCTCCTAGGCACCTGCCCAGAGGTAAGCTACACCCCTTATCTGTTCCACAGTGGCCTTGTTCGCACTTGTCGGTGAATTTTCTGACTGATCTTCCACTGTCACAGGGAAACACCGCGATCCTGGTCGTTGTGGATCGTTTCTCTAAGTCCTGTCGTCCTCTCCCTCTGCCAGGTCTCCCTACAGCCCTACAGACTGCGGAGGCCTTGTTTACCCACGTCTTCCGGCACTACGGGGTGTCTGAGTATATAGTGTCTGATCGGGGTCTCCAGTTCACGTCTAGGGTCTGGAAGGCTTTCATGGAGCGTCTGGGGGTCTCAATCAGCCTTACCTCAGTGTTTCACCCCAAGAGTAATGGGCAGGTGGAGAGAGTGAACCAGGATGGGGGCAGGTTTCTGTGGTCCTATTGACAGGACCGGCCAGGGGAGTGAGCGGCGTTCGTGCCCTGGGCCGAGATGGCACAGAACTCGCTTCACCACTCCTCCACTAACCTCTCTCCCTTCCAGTGCGTACTGGGGTACCAGTTGGTTCTGGCGCCTTGGCATCAGAGTCAGACCGAGGTTCCTGCGGTGGACGAACTGGTTCAGGCGCGCGGAGGAGATCACCACCGCAGTGAGGCGGACCGGGTCTGGTTCTCGACCCGAAACCTGCCCCTCCACCTGCCCTGCCGGAAGCTGGGTCCGTGGTTTGTCTCCTGAGGAGAGTGAATGAGGTTTGTTATAAAAATCGAGGTTTGTTATAAGACTTCTGAATTTTGTAAGTTCCACTTTTAAAAAATGTAACTCATTTTTTTTTCTAGAAGCAGATTATGATCGATAAAGCCGCACTAAAGTCTAACTAAACCGCCCCCACAACCTTTTTATTTTACCTTTCTCTCAGCCAATCATCAGTCATTTGTGTAAGTGCGGTGCTTGCTGAAAGTCTGTTGTCAATTTGTTGTAAAGTAGCATTGTTTCTGGTCAAATACAATTATTTCCAAAAGTTTACTAAGGGTTGGTAACAGGCTGATTGGTCGGCTGTTTGAGCCAGTACAGGGTGCCTTACTATTCTAGGGTAGCGGAATGACTTTAGCTTCCATCCATGCCTGAGGGCACACACTCTCTAGTAACTGTAACAGTCCTGGTGTTACTGTAGGGTGATGGTCTTTTAGTAACTGTAACAGTCCAGGTCAGTGTTACTGTAGGGTAATGGTCTTATAGTAACTGTAACAGTCCAGGTCAGTGTTACTGTAGGGTGATGGTCTTATAGTAGCTGTAACAGTCCTGGTGTTACTGTAGGGTGATGGTCTTATAGTAGCTGTAACAGTCCTGGTCAGTGTTACTGTAGGGTGATGGTCTTATAGTAACTGTAACAGTCCTGGTGTTACTGTAGGGTGGTGGTCTTATAGTAACTGTAACAGTCCTGGTGTTACTGTAGGGTGGTGGTCTTATAGTAACTGTAACAGTCCTGGTGTTACTGTAGGGTGGTGGTCTTATAGTAACTGTAACAGTCCTGGTGTTACTGTAGGGTGGTGGTCTTATAGTAACTGTAACAGTCCTGGTGTTACTGTAGGGTGGTGGTCTTATAGTAACTGTAACAGTCCTGGTGTTACTGTAGGGTGGTGGTCTTATAGTAACTGTAACAGTCCTGGTGTTACTGTAGTGTGGTGGTCTTATAGTAACTGTAACAGTCCTGGTCAGTGTTACTGTAGGGTGATGGTCTTATAGTAACTGTAACAGTCCTGGTGTTACTGTAGTGTGATGGTCTTATAGTAACTGTAACAGTCCTGGTGTTACTGTAGGGTTATGGTCTTATAGTAACTGTAACAGTCCTGGTGTTACTGTAGGGTGATGGTCTTATAGTAACTGTAACAGTCCAGGTCAGTGTTACTGTAGTGTGATGGTCTTATAGTAACTGTAACAGTCCTGGTGTTACTGTAGTGTGATGGTCTTATAGTAACTGTAACAGTCCTGGTGTTACTGTAGGGTGATGGTCTTATAGTAACTGTAACAGTCCTGGTCAGTGTTACTGTAGGGTGATGTTCTTATAGTAACTGTAACAGTCCTGGTCAGTGTTACTGTAGGGTGATGGTCTTATAGTAACTGTAACAGTCTGTCCCACCCTTTTCTGGTTCACCTGTCCTTGTGCTTGTCTCCACCCCCTCCAAGGGTGTCGCCCATCATCCCCACTTATCCCCTGGGTATTTATACCTGTGTTTTCTGTTTGTCTGTGCCAGTTGGTCTTGTTTGTTCAAGTCAACCAGTTTTTTTCCCAGCTCCTGTTTTTCCCCAGTCTCTCTTTTTCTCATCCTCCTGTGCTGGACCTTTGCCTGTCCTGACTCTGAGCACGCCTGCCTGACCACTCTGCCTGACCCTGACCCTGACCCTGAGCTTGACCCTGACCCTGAGCCTGACCCTGAACATGAGCCTTCTTGTTTGTTGTTGAAATAAACTGTTACTGTTATTTAATTATACCAATGTATTTTCATTAATTGAATTCCCTTAATTCCCTATTTTATGAGAAAGTGTAAGATTCTTGTTTGCATAAAATAGACGGAGACCAGTCTTATCAATAATAGGTAACAGAATTTATTCTCGGTGCGCGCTCCCACGTTACCACGAGCAACAGTTTATATACAATAATATGTAATTTCATTGCTCCTAAAATGAATCTCCTCCTCCAGACCGGGACAAAGGGAACTTTAAAGGTTCATTCTGAACCCCCAGCACATACACAGGACACACAACACAACTGAAATAACTTTTGACCCTTCAACATTATCGATCACCACTTAGCTGACAGTTCTAATTAACAGAAAACCTAGGAATGAACTCACAGCCTTATCTAAAACACCCCAGAGCTCAGTTTGGTCGGTTCAACCATAGGTTAACTACCTTATCTGTTTACTTAATGTCACGCCTTGGTCATTGTATCTTGTGTTTTTGTTATATGTTTGGGTAGGCCAGGGTGTGACATGGGTTTATATGTTGTATTTCGTATTAGGGCTTGTATTAATTGGGAGTGTGTATTATTAGGGGTGTGTCTAGTTAGGCTTGGCTGCCTGAGGCGATTCCTAATTGGAGTCAGCTGATTCTAGTTGTCTCGGATTGGGAACCGTATTTAGGTAGCCTGAGTGCGCGTTGTATTTCGTGGGTGATTGTACCTGTCTTAGTGTTAGTCACCAGATAGGCTGTATTTGTTTCACTCGTTTGTTGTTTTTGTATTTTCAGTTATCTCATGTACCGCATTATTCTTCATTAAAAGTCATGAGTAACCTACACGCTGCATTTCGGTCTGACTCTCTTCAAACAACAGACTAACTGACATTACAGAATCACCCACCACGATTCACAGACCGAGCAGCGTGTGAACTGGCAGGATCTGAAGGAGGAAGATATGGATTATACTACGTGGGAAGAAATCGACAGGTGGGCGGCCGACCCAGTGCGAGTGCAGGAGCCCGCCTGGGATTCCCTACAGCAATGCGAAGAGGGCTATACACGGATGGAATCGAAAAGGAGAGCACGGCTATACAGAGCGAAAACCGTAGGTAACGGGAAAGCGCAGAGAGAGTGGCAGAGTCAGGAGTCAGACCTGAGCCTACTCTCCCTGTTAATTGTGAGGAGCAGCAATATGAGGACTTCTGGTCTTGGGAGATGATATTAGAAGGAAAAGGACCCTGGGCGCAGCCGGGAGAATATCGCCGTCCCAAGGAGGAAATAGAAGTAGCTAAAGCGGAGAGGCGTGAGTATGAGGAGGCAGCACTGCGACGAGGTTGGAAACCGGAAAGTCACCCCAAAAAATTTATTGGGGGGAGGCTAAAAGGGAGAATAGTTATGCCAGGTAGGAAACCTGTGCATACTGTCATGTTTTGTCATTGATTATCATGTCTTGTCCCTGTGCTTCCCCTTCTATTCGTTTCCCTCTGCTGGTCTTATTAGGTTCTTTCCCTCTTTCTATCCCTCTCTCTCCCCCTCCCTCTCTCACTCTCTCGCTCTCTCTTCTCTCTATCGTTCCGTTCCTGCTCCCAGCTGTTCCTATTCCCCTAATCAATCATTTAGTCTTCCCACACCTGTTCCCGATCCTTTTCCCTGATTAGAGTCCCTATTTCTCTCCTTGTTTTCCGTTCCTGCCCTGTCGGATCCTTGTCTATATTCACCGTGCTGTGTCTATGTATTGCCCTGTCGTGTCGTGTTTCCCTCAGATGCTGCGTGGTGAGCAGGTGTCTGAGTCTGCTAGGTTCAAGTGCCTTCCCGAGGCAACCTGCAGTTCTTGATCAAGTCTCCAGTCTGTTCTCGTCTTTACGAGTAGTATTATGCTTTTTGTTTTGTAAAGTATCATTACTGGATTAAAAACTCTGTTTTCGCCAAGTCGCTTTTGGGTCCTCATTCACCTGCATAACAGAAGGATCCGACCAAGGAATGGACCCAGCGACTACAGATGCTCGTAACACTGCCGTCGAGATCCAAGGAGCCATGCTCGGCAGACACGAGCAGGAATTGTCTGCTGCTCGCCATGCCGTGGAGAACCTGGCCGCTCAGGTTTCCGACCTCTCTGGACAGTTCCAGAGTCTTCGTCTCGTGCCACCTGTTACTTCCTGGCCTGCCGAGCCTCCGGAACCTAGGGTTAATAACCCACCTTGCTACTCCGGGCAGCCCACGGAGTGCCGCTCCTTTCTCACCCAGTGTGATATTGTGTTCTCTCTCCAACCCAACACATACTCTAGCGAGAGAGCTCGGGTTGCTTACGTCATTTCACTCCTTACTGGCCGGGCTCGAGAGTGGGGCACAGCTATCTGGGAGGCAAGGGCTGATTGTTCTAACAATTACCAGAACTTTAAAGAGGAGATGATTCGGGTTTTTGACCGTTCAGTTTTTGGTAGGGAGGCTTCTAGGGCCCTGGCTTCCCTATGCCAAGGTGATCGATCCATAACGGATTACTCTATAGAGTTTCGCACTCTTGCTGCCTCTAGTGACTGGAACGAGCCGGCGCTGCTCGCTCGTTTTCTGGAGGGACTCACGCAGTGGTCAAAGATGAGATTCTCTCTCGGGAGGTTCCTTCCAGTGTGGACTCTTTGATTGCTCTCGCCATCCGCATAGAACGACGGGTAGATCTTCGTCACCAAGCTCGTGGAAGAGAGCTCGCGTCAACGGTGTTTCCCTGCTCCGCATCGCAACCATCTCCCTCCTCTGGCTCAGAGACTGAGCCCATGCAGCTGGGAGGTATTCGCATCTCGACCAAGGAGAGGGAACGGAGGATCACCAACCGCCTGTGCCTCTATTGCGGATTTGATGGACATTTTGTCAATTCATGTCCAGTAAGAGGCCAGAGCTCATCAGTAAGCGGAGGGCTACTGGTGAGCGCTACTACTCAGGTCTCTTCATCTAGATCATGTACTACTATGTCGGTCCATCTACGCTGGACCGGTTCGGGTGCTACATGCAGTGCCTTGATTGACTCTGGGGCTGAGGGTTGTTTCATGGACGAAGCATGGGCTCGGAAACATGACATTCCTTTCAGACAGTTAGACAAGCCTACGCCCATGTTTGCCTTAGATGGTAGTCATCTTCCCAGTATCAGATTTGAGACACTACCTTTAACTCTCACAGTATCTGGTAACCACAGTGAGACTATTTCTTTTTTGATTTTTCGTTCACCTTTTACACCTGTTGTTTTGGGTCATCCCTGGCTAGTATGTCATAATCCTTCTATTAATTGGTCTAGTAATTCTATCCTATCCTGGAACGTTTCTTGTCATGTGAAGTGTTTAATGTCTGCCATCCCTCCCATTTCTTCTGTCCCCACTTCTCAGGAGGAACCTGGCGATTTGACAGGAGTGCCGGAGGAATATCATGATCTGCGCACGGTCTTCAGTCGGTCCCGAGCCAACTCCCTTCCTCCTCACCGGTCTTATGATTGTAGTATTGATCTCCTTCCGGGGACCACTCCTCCTCGGGGTAGACTATACTCTCTGTCGGCTCCCGAACGTAAGGCTCTCGAGGATTATTTATCTGTGTCTCTTGACGCCGGTACCATAGTGCCTTCTTCCTCTCCGGCCGGGGCGGGGTTCTTTTTGTTAAGAAGAAGGACGGTACTCTGCGCCCCTGCGTGGATTATCGAGGGCTGAATGACATAACGGTTAAGAATCGTTATCCGCTTCCCCTTATGTCATCAGCCTTCGAGATTCTGCAGGGAGCCAGGTGCTTTACTAAGTTGGACCTTCGTAACGCTTACCATCTCGTGCGCATCAGAGAGGGGGACGAGTGGAAAACGGCGTTTAACACTCCGTTAGGGCATTTTGAGTACCGGGTTCTGCCGTTTGGTCTCGCCAATGCGCCAGCTGTTTTTCAGGCATTAGTTAATGATGTTCTGAGAGACATGCTGAACATCTTTGTTTTTGTCTATCTTGACGATATCCTGATTTTTTCACCGTCACTCGAGATTCATGTTCAGCACGTTCGACGTGTTCTACAGCGCCTTTTAGAGAATTGTCTCTACGTAAAGGCTGAGAAGTGCTCTTTTCATGTCTCCTCCGTTACTTTTCTCGGTTCCGTTATTTCCGCTGAAGGCATTCAGATGGATTCCGCTAAGGTCCAAGCTGTCAGTGATTGGCCCGTTCCAAGGTCACGTGTCGAGTTGCAGCGCTTTTTAGGTTTCGCTAATTTCTATCGGCGTTTCATTCGTAATTTCGGTCAAGTTGCTGCCCCTCTCACAGCTCTTACTTCTGTCAAGACGTGTTTTAAGTGGTCCGGTTCCGCCCAGGGAGCTTTTGATCTTCTAAAAGAACGTTTTACGTCCGCTCCTATCCTCGTTACTCCTGACGTCACTAGACAATTCATTGTCGAGGTTGACGCTTCAGAGGTAGGCGTGGGAGCCATTCTATCCCAGCGCTTCCAGTCTGACGATAAGGTTCATCCTTGCGCTTATTTTTCTCATCGCCTGTCGCCATCTGAGCGCAACTATGATGTGGGTAACCGTGAACTGCTCGCCATCCGCTTAGCCCTAGGCGAATGGCGACAGTGGTTGGAGGGGGCGACCGTTCCTTTTGTCGTTTGGACAGACCATAAGAACCTTGAGTACATCCGTTCTGCCAAACGACTTAATGCCCGTCAAGCTCGTTGGGCGTTGTTTTTCGCTCGTTTCGAGTTTGTGATTTCTTACCGTCCGGGTAGCAAGAACACCAAGCCTGATGCCTTATCCCGTCTGTTTAGTTCTTCTGTGGCTTCTACTGATCCTGAGGGGATTCTTCCTTATGGGCGTGTTGTCGGGTTGACAGTCTGGGGAATTGAAAGACAGGTTAAGCAAGCACTCACGCACACTGCGTCGCCGCGCGCTTGTCCTAGTAACCTCCTTTTCGTTCCTGTTTCCACTCGTCTGGCTGTTCTTCAGTGGGCTCACTCTGCCAAGTTAGCTGGTCATCCCGGTGTTCGAGGCACTCTTGCGTCTATTCGCCAGCGCTTTTGGTGGCCGACTCAGGAGCGTGACACGCGCCGTTTCGTGGCTGCTTGTTCGGACTGCGCGCAGACTAAGTCGGGTAACTCTCCTCCTGCCGGTCGTCTCAGACCGCTCCCCATTCCTTCTCGACCATGGTCTCACATCGCCCTAGACTTCATTACCGGTCTGCCTTTGTCTGCGGGGAAGACTGTGATTCTTACGGTTGTCGATAGGTTCTCTAAGGCGGCACATTTCATTCCCCTCGCTAAACTTCCTTCCGCTAAGGAGACGGCACAAATCATTATCGAGAATGTGTTCAGAATTCATGGCCTCCCGTTAGACGCCGTTTCAGACAGAGGTCCGCAATTCACGTCACAGTTTTGGAGGGAGTTCTGTCGTTTGATTGGTGCGTCCGTCAGTCTCTCTTCCGGGTTTCATCCCCAGTCTAACGGTCAAGCAGAGAGGGCCAATCAGACGATTGGTCGCATACTACGCAGCCTTTCTTTCAGAAACCCTGCGTCTTGGGCAGAACAGCTCCCCTGGGCAGAATACGCTCACAACTCGCTTCCTTCGTCTGCTACCGGGTTATCTCCGTTTCAGAGTAGTCTGGGTTACCAGCCTCCTCTGTTCTCATCCCAGCTTGCCGAGTCCAGCGTTCCCTCCGCTCAAGCGTTTGTCCAACGTTGTGAGCGCACCTGGAGGAGGGTGAGGTCTGCACTTTGCCGTTACAGGGCACAGACTGTGAGAGCCGCCAATAAACGCAGGATTAAGAGTCCAAGGTATTGTTGCGGCCAGAGAGTGTGGCTTTCCACTCGCAACCTTCCTCTTAAGACAGCTTCTCGTAAGTTGACTCCGCGGTTCATTGGTCCGTTCCGTGTCTCCCAGGTCGTCAATCCTGTCGCTGTGCGACTGCTTCTTCCGCGACATCTTCGTCGCGTCCATCCTGTCTTCCATGTCTCCTGTGTCAAGCCCTTTCTTCGCACCCCCGTTCGTCTTCCCTCCCCCTCCCGTCCTTGTCGAGAGCGCACCTATTTACAAGGTACGTAAGATCATGGACATGCGTTCTCGGGGACGGGGTCACCAATACTTAGTGGATTGGGAGGGTTACGGTCCTGAGGAGAGGAGTTGGGTTCCGTCTCAGGACGTGCTGGACCGTTCGCTTATTGATGATTTCCTCCGTTGCCGCCAGGGTTCCTCCTCGACTGCGCCAGGAGGCGCTCGGTGAGTGGGGGGGTACTGTCATGTTTTGTCATTGATTATCATGTCTTGTCCCTGTGCTTCCCCTTCTATTCGTTTCCCTCTGCTGGTCTTATTAGGTTCTTTCCCTCTTTCTATCCCTCTCTCTCCCCCTCCCTCTCTCACTCTCTCGCTCTCTCTTCTCTCTATCGTTCCGTTCCTGCTCCCAGCTGTTCCTATTCCCCTAATCAATCATTTAGTCTTCCCACACCTGTTCCCGATCCTTTTCCCTGATTAGAGTCCCTATTTCTCTCCTTGTTTTCCGTTCCTGCCCTGTCGGATCCTTGTCTATATTCACCGTGCTGTGTCTATGTATTGCCCTGTCGTGTCGTGTTTCCCTCAGATGCTGCGTGGTGAGCAGGTGTCTGAGTCTGCTAGGTTCAAGTGCCTTCCCGAGGCAACCTGCAGTTCTTGATCAAGTCTCCAGTCTGTTCTCGTCTTTACGAGTAGTATTATGCTTTTTGTTTTGTAAAGTATCATTACTGGATTAAAAACTCTGTTTTCGCCAAGTCGCTTTTGGGTCCTCATTCACCTGCATAACACATACTCCCTGTGCTCACCGTTGGGCTAGAGAGACCGGGCAGGCACCGTGTTATGCTATGGAGCGCACTGTGTTTCCAGTGCGGGTGCAGAGCCAGCTGCGACTTATACCAGCCCTTCCTATTGGCCGGGCTAGAGTGGGCATCGAGCCAGGTAAGCTTGGGCAGGCTCGGTGCTCAAGAGCTCCAGTGCGCCTACACGGTCCGGTCTATCCAGAGCCACCTATACACACCAGTCCTCCGGTAGCAGCTCCCCGCACCAGGCTTCCTGTGCGTGTCCTCGCGCCAGTACCACCAGTTCCAGCACCACGCACCAGGCCTCCAGTGTGCCTCGACTGTTCAGCGCAGCCAGTGCTTTTCTCCCCTCCTGCGCTTCCGGAGTCTCCCGCTTGTTTAGCGCAACCAGAGCTGTTCTCTTCTCCTGCGCTATCGGAGTCTCCCGCCTGTTTAGCGCAGCCAGAGCCTTTCTCCTCTCCTGCGCTGCCGGAGTCTCCTGTCTGTCCAGCGCCACCAGTGCTCCCAGTCGGCCCAGCGCGTCAGTGCGCCTCGCCTTTTCAACGCAGCCAGAGCCTTTCTCCTCTCCTGCGCTGCCGGAGTCTCCTGTCGGCCCAGCGTCACCAGTCTGCCAGGATCCGCCAGAAGTGCCAGTCTGCCAGGATCCGCCAGAAGTGCCAGTCTACCAAGATCTTCTAGATCGGCCAGACAACCTTAATCATCCAGGTCCACCAGCCAGCCAGGATTTACCGGAGCCTACTACCTGCCTGAGCTTCCTCTCAGTACTGAGCTTCCTCTCAGTACTAGGCTCCCTCTCTGTACTGGGCTCCCTCTCAGTACCGAGCTTCCTCTCAGTACCGAGCTTCCTCTCAGTACCGAGCTTCCTCTCAGTACCGGGCTTCCCCTCAGTACCGGGCTTCCCCTCAGTACCGGGCTTCCCCTCAGTACCGGGCTTCCTCGGTCCCGGGCTGCCCCTCTGTCCCGGGCTGCCCCTCTGTCCCGGGCTGCCCCTCTGTCCCGAGTTGCCCCTCTGTCCCGAGCTGCCCCTCTGTCCCGAGCTGCCCCTCTGTCCCGAGCTGCCCCTCGGTCCCGAGCTGCCCCTCGGTCCCGAGCTGCCCCTCAGTTATGTGGGGATCAGGGTGAGGACTATTAGGCCATGGTCGGCGGAGAAGGTGGATTATCCTAGGACGCGTAGGGGAGGAACTAGGACATTTATGGAGTGGGGTCCACGTCCCGAGCCAGAACCGCCACCATGGACAGACGCCCACCCGGACCCTCCCTATGCTCTTGAGGTGCGTCCCGGAGTCCGCACCTTAGGGGGGGGTTCTGTCACGCCTTGGTCATTGTATCTTGTGTTTTTGTTATATGTTTGGGTAGGCCAGGGTGTGACATGGGTTTATATGTTGTATTTCGTATTAGGGTTTGTATTAATTGGGAGTGTGTATTATTAGGGGTGTGTCTAGTTAGGCTTGGCTGCCTGAGGCGATTCCTAATTGGAGTCAGCTGATTCTAGTTGTCTCGGATTGGGAACCATATTTAGGTAGCCTGAGTGCGCGTTGTATTTCGTGGGTGATTGTACCTGTCTTAGTGTTAGTCACCAGATAGGCTGTATTTGTTTCACTCGTTTGTTGTTTTCGTATTTTCAGTTATCTCATGTACCGCATTATTCTTCATTAAAAGTCATGAGTAACCTACACGCTGCATTTCGGTCTGACTCTCTTCAAACAACTGACTAACGACATTACACTTAATCCACAAACCATTCCTTTCTTCCTAGTTGGAATGGTGTTCATTAACTTTAATTACTCCTTATCCGTGTCACACAATCCCTTATGAACTCACATTGTTAATCAGATATAACAAAACAGAGTATAAGTTTACTTAGTTACAGATCCATTTAAAATGATTTGTTCAGTCATTTAATCATAATTTTCCTAACATAAACATTGTTACTTCAACACAGTCTGCATTTGGTCTGGTTGAGAGAATGTGGGTGGCTACTTTGTTTAACACTTTTTTGGTTAATAAATGATTCCATATGTATTATTTCATAGTTTGATGTCTTCACTATTATTCTACAATGTAGAAAATAGTTTTTTTTTTTAATACCATTGGTTGAGTAAGTGTGTCCAAACTTTTGACTGGTACTGTATATCAAAAAGTAACACAATAAAATGACATTACAATAACGAGGCTATATACAGGGAAGGAAGGGAAAGGGGATACCTAGTCAGATGTACAACTGAATGCATTCAACTGAAATGTGTCTTCCGCGTTTAACCCAAACTCTCTGAATCAGAGAGGTGCGGGGGGTTGCCTCAATGGTTCCGGTACCAAGTCAATGTGCAGGGTTACAGGTTAGTCGAGGTTATTTGTAATATGCTGCATTGGTCTTTTTGCACACAAACTGTAAATGTGGGAATATAATTTAGAGGTAAACCAGCCTGATGTAGAGGTAAACCATTATAATGTAGAGGTAAACCAGCCTGATGTAGAGGTAAACCAGCCTGATGTAGAGGTAAACCAGCCTGATGTAGAGGTAAACCAGCCTGATGTAGAGGTAAACCAGCCTGATGTAGAGGTAAACCAGCCTGATGTAGAGGTAAACCAGCCTGATGTAGAGGTAAACCATTGTAATGTAGAGGTAAACCATTAATGTAGAGGTAAACCATTAATGTAGAGGAAAACCAGCATGATGTAGAGGAAAACCAGCATGCTCTTGTCGTGACTTCTTTATCATCAATCTATGATGATTCATGTGATAAAATGACTGCATAATTGAAGAAAACCGTTACGTCACTGAGCTCCACTCTCTGACATCTACTTATTAAGCAAAATATGTTTGTCAGACAAGACCATTCTGTTAAAGAACTACCCTCTGCTAGACTGGATGTGGCACGAGTTGGCACGAGAGAAGAAATTCTCTCTCTCCCTCTCCTTCTCTCACTCTCACTCTCGCTCTCCCTCTATCTCTCTTGCTCCCTCTCTTTCTCCATCTCACTCTTTCACTCTAGCTCTCCCATTCTCTCTCCCTGTCTATCTCTCTCTCTCTCTCTGAAAACATGAGAGTGGGAGAGAGAAGGTAGATCAGAGGAGGGAAAGGGACCATTATAATACATTGAGGCATGCATTGCAATTGTTAGAAGTGGCAAGAACAGAAGTACAAATAGCGAGGAAGAGCCAGTTAAGCTGATGAAAATGGGTACAGTATGTTCCTGCATGAATCAGAGAGGCTAAAGTTGAGAGAGACATGAGGTCAGAGGAAAGAGAGGAGAAGAAAAATCAGATGGGCAGATGGTAACGAAGGTGCTTTGATCTTCCAGAGCCTTGAAGTAATGGTGATGGGTCTCTTTTAACAAGGAAGAAATCAAATGGCTAGGACACTTTGAATGGTCTCTATTTGATGTCATTCTTCTCATGCTTCTCATCAGGGTGGGAGACATGAAGATGGGCGGCTACAGATATCTTACACAGCCATTGTCTCAGTCTGTGTGAAGCACTAATCAAAGACTTGGGGGAATGAAAGAGTCTTTGATTAAAGGCAGTCCTGACCCCTGACCCCTGAATCATGATGAAGAAGAGACACTGACGAAAACATAAGAGGTAGTGATTTACACATCAGACTGAAGGTTGGACTGTGTGTTTGTGTGTGTGTGCTTGCTTGTGTGACAGCTGTGAGTGAGGCCATTTAACGAAGGTCAGCCTCATCGACTCGTCTCATCGTCTGATGAGAAGATGTTGTCCACAGTTTAAGTGAAACTGGAAAAAGAAGAGGGTTTTATAACACCTGTTTACATTACTACTCTTCTCTCATGTTCACTCCCCTCCAACCCCTCACCGTGTCTCTCCAGTTCATCCTTTGTTCAAGCACTGTATCAGCTTACTTTCTATTTGTAAGCCTACAATAACAACAACAACAATAACAACAGCAGTGTGATGAACAAGCGGGGAAGGAAGATATCTCTATTCTATTCTATTCTGTCACCGTGCTAGGCTACAGGATATACAGTGACTGATTGGTCTGTCACCGTGCTAGGCTACAGGATATACAGTGACTGATTGGTCTGTCACCGTGCTAGGCTACAGGATATACAGTGACTGATTGGTCTGTCACCGTGCTAGGCTACAGGATATACAGTGACTGATTGGTCTGTCACCGTGCTAGGCTACAGGATATACAGTGACTGATTGGTCTGTCACCGTGCTAGGCTACAGGATATACAGTGACTGATTGGTCTGCCACCATGCTAGGCTACAGGATATACAGTGACTGATTGGTCTGTCACCGTGCTAGGCTACAGGATATACAGTGACTGATTGGTCTGTCACCGTGCTAGGCTACAGTATATACAGTGACTGATTGGTCTGTCACCGTGCTAGGCTACAGTATATACAGTGACTGATTGGTCTGTCACCGTGCTAGGCTACAGGATATAGAGTGACTGATTGGTCTGCCACCATGCTAGGCTACAGGATATAGAGTGACTGATTGGTCTGTCACCGTGCTAGGCTACAGTATATACAGTGACTGATTGGTCTGTCACCGTGCTAGGCTAGAGTATATACAGTGACTGATTGGTCTGCCACCATGCTAGGCTACAGGATATAGAGTGACTGATTGGTCTGTCACCGTGCTAGACTACAGGATATACATTGCGATAGGAAAAGTATTCAGACCCCTTGACTTTTTCCATATTTTTTTACATTACAGCCTTATTCTAAAATGGATTAAATCACCCCCCCCCCCCATCAATCTACATACAATACATTATCTACATAACTATTCAGACGCTTAGCTATGAGACTCGAAATTGAGCTCAGGTACATCCTGTTTCCATTGATCGTCCTTGATATGTTTCTTGTTTGGAGTCCACCTGTGGTAAATTCAATTGATTGGCCACCCACAGCTGACAGTGCACAGTGCAAAACCTTCTCCAGAGCGCTCAAGACTTCAGACTGGGGCAAAGGCTCACCTTCCAACAGGACAACAACTCTAAGCACACGGCCAAGACAATGCAGGAGTGGCTTTTGAACAAGTCTCTTAATGTCTTGAGTGGCCTAGCGAGAGCCCTGACTTGAACCCGAATGAACATATCTGGAGAGACCTGGAAAATCCCCATCAACCCTGCTTTATCATTATGGGGTATTGTGTGTAGATTGATGAGGGGGAAAACAAAGGCTGTAACAGAACAAAATGTGGAAAAAAAAGTCTGAATACTTTGGTGAACTGTGAAGGAAAGGGGGATACCTGTCACTTTCAGTGGTTGAAAGGAAGGGGATACTCAGTGTCCAATGAAAGGAAGGGGGATCTCTGGATACCAACAGAAAGGAAAGGGGGATACCTAGTCAGTGTCCAACTGAAAGGAAAGGGGATCTCAGTTGTACAACAGAAAAGGGGATCGGGTTACAACAGA
>NC_060180.1:3214694-3277194 GCF_021184085.1 Oncorhynchus gorbuscha | reverse complement strand
AGAGCGTGGTAGTCCTCCAGGATAGTACTGTATTTGGGTTAACTAAAGTGTTACTGTGTTCTCCAGCATAGTACTGTATTTGGGTTAACTAAAGTGTTACTGTGTTCTCCAGGATAGTACTGTATTTGGGTTAACTAAAGTGTTACTGTGTTCTCCAGGATAGTACTGTATTTGGGTTAACTAAAGTGTTACTGTGTTCTCCAGGATAGTACTGTATTTGGGTTAACTAAAGTGTTACTGTGTTCTCCAGCATAGTACTGTATTTGGGTTAACTAAAGTGTTACTGTGTTCTCCAGGATAGTACTGTATTTGGGTTAACTAAAGTGTTACTGTGTTCTCCAGGATAGTACTGTATTTGGGTTAACTAAAGTGTTACTGTGTTCTCCAGGATAGTACTGTATTTGGGTTAACTAAAGTGTTACTGTGTTCTCCAGGATAGTACTGTATTTGGGTTAACTAAAGTGTTACTGTGTTCTCCAGGATAGTACTGTATTTGGGTTAACTAAAGTGTTACTGTGTTCTCCAGGATAGTACTGTATTTGGGTTAACTAAAGTGTTACTGTGTTCTCCAGGATAGTACTGTATTTGGGTTAACTAAAGTGTTACTGTGTTCTCCAGGATAGTACTGTATTTGGGTTAACTAAAGTGTTACTGTGTTCTCCAGGATAGTACTGTATTTGGGTTAACTAAAGTGTTACTGTGTTCTCCAGGATAGTACTGTATTTGGGTTAACTAAAGTGTTACTGTGTTCTCCAGGATAGTACTGTATTTGGGTTAACTAAAGTGTTACTGTGTTCTCCAGGATAGTACTGTATTTGGGTTAACTAAAGTGTTACTGTGTTCTCCAGGATAGTACTGTATTTGGGTTAACTAAAGTGTTACTGTGTTCTCCAGGATAGTACTGTATTTGGGTTAACTAAAGTGTTACTGTGTCCTCCAGGATAGTACTGTATTTGGGTTAACTAAAGTGTTACTGTGTTCTCCAGGATAGTACTGTATTTGGGTTAACTAAAGTGTTACTGTGTTCTCCAGGATAGTACTGTATTTAGGTTAACTAAAGTGTTACTGTGTTCTCCAGGATAGTACTGTATTTGGGTTAACTAAAGTGTTACTGTGTTCTCCAGGATAGTACTGTATTTGGGTTAACTAAAGTGTTACTGTGTTCTCCAGGATAGTACTGTATTTGGGTTAACTAAAGTGTTACTGTGTTCTCCAGGATAGTACTGTATTTGGGTTAACTAAAGTGTTACTGTGTTCTCCAGGATAGTACTGTATTTGGGTTAACTAAAGTGTTACTGTGTTCTCCAGGATAGTACTGTATTTGGGTTAACTAAAGTGTTACTGTGTTCTCCAGGATAGTACTGTATTTGGGTTAACTAAAGTTTTACTGTGTTCTCCAGGATAGTACTGTATTTGGGTTAACTAAAGTGTTACTGTGTTCTCCAGGATAGTACTGTATTTGGGTTAACTAAAGTGTTACTGTGTTCTCCAGGATAGTACTGTATTTGGGTTAACTAAAGTGTTACTGTGTTCTCCAGGATAGTACTGTATTTGGGTTAACTAAAGTGTTACTGTGTTCTCCAGGATAGTACTGTATTTGGGTTAACTAAAGTGTTACTGTGTTCTCCAGGATAGTACTGTATTTGGGTTAACTAAAGTGTTACTGTGTTCTCCAGGATAGTACTGTATTTGGGTTAACTAAAGTGTTACTGTGTTCTCCAGGATAGTACTGTATTTGGGTTAACTAAAGTGTTACTGTGTTCTCCAGGATAGTACTGTATTTGGGTTAACTAAAGTGTTACTGTGTTCTCCAGGATAGTACTGTATTTGGGTTAACTAAAGTGTTACTGTGTTCTCCAGGATAGTACTGTATTTGGGTTAACTAAAGTGTTACTGTGTTCTCCAGGATAGTACTGTATTTGGGTTAACTAAAGTGTTACTGTGTTCTCCAGGATAGTACTGTATTTGGGTTAACTAAAGTGTTACTGTGTTCTAAAGTGTTACTGTGTTCTCCAGGATAGTACTGTATTTTGGGTTAACTAAAGTGTTACTGTGTTCTCCAGGATAGTACTGTATTTGGGTTAACTAAAGTGTTACTGTGTTCTCCAGGATAGTACTGTATTTGGGTTAACTAAAGTGTTACTGTGTTCTCCAGGATAGTACTGTATTTGGGTTAACTAAAGTGTTACTGTGTTCTCCAGGATAGTACTGTATTTGGGTTAACTAAAGTGTTACTGTGTTCTCCAGGATAGTACTGTATTTGGGTTAACTAAAGTGTTACTGTGTTCTCCAGGATAGTACTGTATTTGGGTTAACTAAAGTGTTACTGTGTTCTCCAGGATAGTACTGTATTTGGGTTAACTAAAGTGTTACTGTGTTCTCCAGGATAGTACTGTATTTGGGTTAACTAAAGTGTTACTGTGTTCTCCAGGATAGTACTGTATTTGGGTTAACTAAAGTGTTACTGTGTTCTCCAGGATAGTACTGTATTTGGGTTAACTAAAGTGTTACTGTGTTCTCCAGGATAGTACTGTATTTGGGTTAACTAAAGTGTTACTGTGTTCTCCAGGATAGTACTGTATTTGGGTTAACTAAAGTGTTACTGTCTCCGTCTCACTTTTGCTTGACAGGTTTGACATTCATTAATGTTCATCTAGCAAATGTTTTTTCTGAGTTCATGTTTGAAATGAGTTCATGTTTGAGTTCATATTTTAAATGTGCAGTAAAGTGGTTTACCTACAGTAAGGTGGTTTACCTACAGTAAGGTGGTTTACCTACAGTAAGGTGGTTTACCTACAGTAAGGTGGTTTACCTACAATAAGGTGGTTTACCTACAGTAAGGTGGTTTACCTACAATAAGGTGGTTTACCTACAGTAAGGTGGTTTACCTACAATAAGGTGGTTTACCTACAGTAAGGTGGTTTACCTACAATAAGGTGGTTTACCTACAGTAAGGTGGTTTACCTACAATAAGGTGGTTTACCTACAATAAGGTGGTTTACCTACAGTAAGGTGGTTTACCTACAGTAAGGTGGTTTACCTACAATAAGGGGGTTTACCTACAGTAAGGTGGTTTACCTACAGTAAGGTTGTTTACCTACAATAAGGGGGTTTACCTACAGTAAGGTGGTTTACCTACAGTAAGGTTGTTTACCTACAATAAGGTGGTTTACCTACAGTAAGGTGGTTTACCTACAGTAAGGTGGTTTACCTACAATAAGGTGGTTTACCTACAGTAAGGTGGTTTACCTACAGTAAGGTGGTTTACCTACAATAAGGTGGTTTACCTACAGTAAGGTGGTTTACCTACAGTAAGGTGGTTTACCTACAATAAGGTTGTTTACCTACAGTAAGGTGGTTTACCTACAGTAAGGTGGTTTACCTACAGTAAGGTGGTTTACCTACAGTAAGGTGGTTTACCTACAATAAGGTGGTTTACCTACAATAAGGTGGTTTACCTACAGTAAGGTGGTTTACCTACAGTAAGGTGGTTTACCTACTGCATAATATACATTATAGTAGTCCTTCAGAGGGATTGGAAACTTTTCAATTAAACAAAAATAATTAATTTACTTCAATCTCACGCTCTACTGTCTACTCCACTCAGACTGTAGAGTAGACTAGGGTGAAACATTTAGACTGTAGAGTAGACTAGGGGGAAACATTTAGACTGTAGAGTAGACTAGGGGGAACATTTAGACTATAGAGTAGACTAGGGGGAAACATTTAGACTGTAGAGTAGACTAGGGGAAACATTTAGACTATAGAGTAGACTAGGGGGAACATTTAGACTATAGAGTAGACTAGGGGAAACATTTAGACTATAGAGTAGACTAGGGGGAAACATTTAGACTGTAGAGTAGACTAGGGTGAAACATTTAGACTATAGAGTAGACTAGGGGGACATTTAGACTATAGAGTAGACTAGGGGAAACATTTAGACTATAGAGTAGACTAGGGGGAACATTTAGACTGTAGAGTAGACTAGGGGAAACATTTAGACTATAGAGTAGACTAGGGGGAACATTTAGACTATAGAGTAGACTAGGGGAAACATTTAGACTATAGAGTAGACTAGGGGGAACATTTAGACTGTAGAGTAGACTAGGGGAAAACATTTAGACTGTAGAGTAGACTAGGGGGAAACATTTAGACTGTAGAGTAGACTAGGGGGAAACATTTAGACTGAAGAGTAGACTAGGGGGAAACATTTAGACTGTAGAGTAGACTAGGGGGAAACATTTAGACTGTAGAGTAGACTAGGGGAAAACATTTACACTGTAGAGTAGACTAGGGGAAAACATTTAGACTGTAGAGTAGACTAGGGGGAACATTTAGACTGTAGAGTAGACTAGGGGAAAACATTTAGACTGTAGAGTAGACTAGGGGAAAACATTTAGACTGTAGAGTAGACTAGGGGAAAACATTTAGACTGTAGAGTAGACTAGGGGGAACATTTAGACTATAGAGTAGACTAGGGGAAAACCACAACACATTCTGTATTTGCTTAACATCTACCAATCTAAGGTTAAGTCTGCAAGAGGGAGAGTTGGTGAGTTGCCTTTGATATCTCCCGCAGCAGTACTCATATTGATTACATTACAGTTGGATGGATCTGATTGACTTTAGTCAGTCTATAATCATCTGATTTTCCCTTCATGTTTTGGAGTGATAAGAGTAATAGAAATAACAGAATACAGTCTGACACAACAGAATCAGTAGATTTAGAGACGTTTAGCAGTGTCTAGCAGGAGTTCTGATCTAGGATAAGTTTTACTTTTGAAATCATAATGAATAAGATTATATGGATAGGGGCAAGCTGATCCTGGATCAGAACTACTCTAAGAGGCTATATCTCCCTATATCCCTAGTCTTCCAGTCCAATAGTATGACATACACTATCAATTCAGGTCCTCTGTTGGCCTGACATTAGGCTGATCTTCTGCCAGTCAGTTTGCGGATGGTAGAGCCACTAGCCCGTCAGTGTGAGGATGGTAGAGCCACTAGCCAGTCAGTGTGAGGATGGTAGAGCCACTAGCCCGTCAGTGTGAGGATGGTAGAGCCACTAGCCAGTCAGTGTGAGGATGGTAGAGCCACTAGCCCGTCAGTGTGAGGATGGTAGAGCCACTAGCCAGTCAGTGTGAGGATGGTAGAGCCACTAGCCAGTCAGTGTGAGGATGGTAGAGCCACTAGCCAGTCAGTGTGAGGATGGAAGAGCCACTAGCCCGTCAGTTTGAGGATGATGGTAGAGCCACTAGCCAGTCAGTGTGAGGATGGTAGAGCCACTAGCCCGTCAGTTTGAGGATGATGGTAGAGCCACTAGCCAGTCAGTGTAAGGATGGTATAGCCACTAGCCAGTCAGTTTGAGGATGGTAGAGCCACTAGCCAGTCAGTGTGAGGATGGTAGAGCCACTAGCCAGTCAGTGTGAGGATGGTATAGCCACTAGCCAGTCAGTTTGAGGATGGTAGAGCCACTAGCCAGTCAGTGTGAGGATGGTAGAGCCACTAGCCAGTCAGTTTGAGGATGGTAGAGCCACTAGCCCGTCAGTTTGAGGATGGTAAGAGCCACTAGCCAGTCAGTGTGAGGATGGTAGAGCCACTAGCCAGTCAGTTTGAGGATGGTAGAGCCACTAGCCAGTCAGTGTGAGGATGGTAGAGCCACTAGCCAGTCAGTTTGAGGATGGTAGAGCCACTAGCCAGTCAGTGTGAGGATGGTAGAGCCACTAGCCAGTCAGTTTGAGGATGGTAGAGCCACTAGCCAGTCAGTTTGAGGATGGTAGAGCCACTAGCCAGTCAGTGTGAGGATGGTAGAGCCACTAGCCAGTCAGTTTGAGGATGGTAGAGCCACTAGCCAGTCAGTGTGAGGATGGTAGAGCCACTAGCCAGTCAGTGTGAGGATGGTAGAGCCACTAGCCAGTCAGTTTGAGGATGGTAGAGCCACTAGCCAGTCAGTGTGAGGATGGTAGAGCCACTAGCCAGTCAGTGTGAGGATGGTAGAGCCACTAGCCAGTCAGTGTGAGGATGGTAGAGCCACTAGCCAGTCAGTGTGAGGATGGTAGAGCCACTAGCCAGTCAGTGTGAGGATGGTAGAGCCACTAGCCAGTCAGTGTGAGGATGGTAGAGCCACTAGCCCGTCAGTGTGAGGATGGTAGAGCCACTAGCCAGTCAGTGTGAGGATGGTAGAGCCACTAGCCAGTCAGTGTGAGGATGGTATAGCCACTAGCCAGTCAGTTTGCGGATGGTAGAGCCACTAGCCCGTCAGTGTGATAATAAATAGTGGAAGGCCAGAGGGTTATAGAGGGCTTAGGGGGCCAATGAATTACTGGACTGCCCTGGGAGGGGCTCGGACTGTGTCCCAAATGGCACCCTATTCCCTACATAGTGCACTACTTTTGACCAGAACCCCTATAGGGGCTATGAAGGCAAGCGGTATCGGAGCGCCAAGTCTAGGACCTAAAGGCTCCTTAACAGCTTCTACCCCCAAGCCATAAGACTGCTAAACAATCAATCAAATGGCCACCGGACATATTTTAAAACCCTTTTAAGTTGTAGTTCATTTAAATTGCTTTGTGGTACCATGAGAATCGCCCTTCGTGGTAGAGGACCTGGATTTGAACCTTTATTTTAAACTTCCAGAAATGAGAATTAGATGTATGCAAACATGTATGCAATTGTCTGAGGATGATGCAGGACCGTCTGACATAAAAAGAAAATGGGACAGTTTGATGAATAAACTTTAAACAAAGATCCAGGTCATGTGACATGATTAGCCAAAACACAGGGCCCTCCCGCTGAAACCTCCTCCTTGGTGAAATAAATCTGGTCTCTTGTTTGTTTAAGGTGGGAGCGAGATAGTCTTTTTAAATCATGCAACCATTTAATGTGATACAATCAGGGACCTCCTGTTTCCTTTGAAGAACACTAAACTGCATGAATTAGAGCACTTCAAATGTTGCCTATTTATAGACTGTTGAAGGGCATCTTTCTTCTAAAAGGAGCATTAATGACTTGATGGAGCGTTTGTGTCTCTAAGAAAAACAGATACAGAGTAGAAGAATCATGTGACGTCATAGAACGAGGAAATGCTGGTCTCTATCTTTTAACACACGCCCATCATTCTAGACAGTTCATTAAGATCTCATGCATATTCCTGCCCTCCTCTCGCCCATCATTCTAGACAGTTCATTAAGATCTCACGCATATTCCTGCCCTCCTCTCGCCCATCATTCTAGACAGTTCATTAAGATCTCACGCATATTCCTGCCCTCCTCTCGCCCATCATTCTAGACAGTTCATTAAGATCTCATGCATATTCCTGCCCTCCTCTCTCTCTTCATTCTAGACTGTTCATTAAGATCTCATGCATATTCCTGCCCTCCTCTCTCCCTTCATTCTAGACAGTTCATTAAGATCTCATGCATATTCCTGCCCTCCTCTCTCCCTTCATTCTAGACAGTTCATTAAGATCTCATGCATATTCCTGCCCTCCTCTCTCCCTTCATTCTAGACAGTTCATTAAGATCTCATGCATATTCCTGCCCTCCTCTCTCTCTTCATTCTAGACTGTTCATTAAGATCTCATGCATATTCCTGCCCTCCTCTCTCTCTTCATTCTAGACAGTTCATTAAGATCTCACGCATATTCCTGCCCTCCTCTCTCTTCATTCTAGACAGTTCATTAAGATCTCATGCATATTCCTGCCCTCCTCTCTCCCTTCATTCTAGACAGTTCATTAAGATCTCATGCATATTCCTGCCCTCCTCTCGCCCATCATTCTAGACAGTTCATTAAGATCTCATGCATATTCCTGCCCTCCTCTCTCTCTTCATTCTAGACTGTTCATTAAGATCTCATGCATATTCCTGCCCTCCTCTCTCCCTTCATTCTAGACAGTTCATTAAGATCTCATGCATATTCCTGCCCTCCTCTCTCTCTTCATTCTAGACTGTTCATTAAGATCTCATGCATATTCCTGCCCTCCTCTCTCTCTTCATTCTAGACAGTTCATTAAGATCTCACGCATATTCCTGCCCTCCTCTCTCTTCATTCTAGACAGTTCATTAAGATCTCATGCATATTCCTGCCCTCCTCTCTCCCTTCATTCTAGACAGTTCATTAAGATCTCATGCATATTCCTGCCCTCCCCTCTCCCATCATTCTAGACAGTTCATTAAGATCTCATGCATATTCCTGCCCTCCTCTCTCTCTTCATTCTAGACAGTTCATTAAGATCTCATGCATATTCCCTCGCTTCATACTCGTCGCCAAACCCACTGGCTCCATGTCATCTACAAGAACCTGCTAGGTAAAGTCCCCCCTCATCTCAGCTCGCTGGTCACCATAGCATCTCCCACCTGTAGCACACGCTCCAGCAGGTATATCTCTCTAGTCACCCCCAAAACCAATTCTTTCTTTGGCCGCCTCTCCTTCCAGTTATCTTCTACCAATGACTGGAACGAACTACAAAAATCTCTGAAACTGGAAACACTTATCTCCCTCACTAGCTTGAAGCACCAACTGTCAGAGCAGCTTACAGATTACTGCACCTGTACATAGCCCACCTATAATTTAGCCCAATCAACTACCTCTTTCCCAACTGTATTGAATTAATTAATTTATTTTGCTCCTTTGCACCCCATTATTTTTATTTCTACTTTGCACATTCTTCCATTGCAAAACTACCATTCCAGTGTTTTACTTGCTATATTGTATTTACTTTGCCACCATGGACTTTTTTTGCCTTTACCTCCCTTCTCACCTCATTTGCTCACATTGTATATAGACTTGTTTATACTGTATTATTGACTGTATGTTTGTTTTACTCCATGTGTAACTCTGTGTCGTTGTATCTGTCGAACTGCTTTGCTTTATCTTGGCCAGGTCGCAATTGTAAATGAGAACTTGTTCTCAACTTGCCTACCTGGTTAAATAAATGTGAAATAAATAAAAATAAAATAAATATTTCTGCCCTCCTCTCGCCCATCATTCTAGACAGTTCATTAAGATCTCATGCATATTCCTGCCCTCCTCTCTCTTCATTCTAGACAGTTCATTAAGATCTCATGCATATTCCTGCCCTCCTCTCTCTTCATTCTAGACAGTTCATTAAGATCTCATGCATATTCCTGCCCTCCTCTCTCTTCATTCTAGACAGTTCATTAAGATCTCATGCATATTCCTGCCCTCCTCTCTCTCTTCATTCTAGACCCTTCATCAAGACCTCATGCATATTCCTGCCCTCCTCTCTCTCTTCATTCTAGACCCTTCATCAAGACCTCATGCATATTCCTGCCCTCCTCTCTCTCTTCATTCTTCATTCTAGACATCCTTGACCCGTAACCTGCTATCCATGCATCTTTTATGATAAGGGACATACGTGCGTCTGCACAAAATCCCTCCTTTATGTTGTCACCCTGCCCTACTTAACAATTACTTCTGCTCACCCCCACCTCTAGAGGCTTGTGTTATTCATTGACTTTATTCCTCTATCCTTCCTTCCCTCTGTCCTTCCTTCCCTCTATCCTTCCTTCTCTCTATCCTTCCTTTCCTATCTCCTTCTTTCCCTCTATCCTTCCTTCTCTCTATCCTTCCTTCCCTCTATCCTTCCTTTCCTCTCTCCTTCCTTTCCTCTCTCCTTCCTTCCCTCTATCCTTCCTTCTCTCTATCCTTCCTTTCCTCTCTCCTTCCTTCCCTCTATCCTTCCTTCCCTCTATCCTTCCTTCTCTCTATCCTTCCTTTCCTTTCTCCTTCTTTCCCTCTATCCTTCCTTCGTTCTATCCTTCCTTTCCTCTCTCCTTCTTTCCCTCTATCCTTCCTTCTCTCTATCCTTCCTTTCCTCTCTCCTTCTTTCCCTCTATCCTTCCTTCCCTCTATCCTTCCTTCTCTCTATCCTTCCTTCTCTCTATCCTTCCTTTCCTCTATCCTTCCTTTCCTCTATCCTTCCTTTCCTCTATCCTTCCTTTCCTCTATCCTTCCTTCCCTCTATCCTTCCTTCCCTCTATCCTTCCTTCCCTCTATCCTTCCTTTCCTCTATCCTTCCTTCTCTCTATCCTTCCTTCCCTCTATCCTTCCTTCCTTTCCTCTATCCTTCCTTACTCCCACCTCCAGATGCATGTGTTATTCATTGACTATACTCCTCTGTCCTTCCCCACTTTCACCTATACTGAGTAAATGATTAATGAGTTATTCCAAACTCCTCCATCATTCTTCCTCTCCTCCTCACACCTTTCTACCTCCACTTCTCCTTTCTTGTCACCTCTCTCCTCCTCACTTACTCTAAATATTCCTTTCTCTTTCCTCTTTTTCTCTCTATGGTGTGCCTGCCTGCCTGCCTGCCTGCCTGCCTGCCTGCCTGCCTGCCTGCCTGCCTGCCTGCCTGCCTGCCTGCCTGCCTGCCTGCCTGCCTGCCTGCCTGACTGACTGCCTGACTGACTGTACTGTCCCCAATGCAAGACTGGCAATACTTCTGTTCTATTCTATTCTATTCTGCCATATCCCCAGCAACCCCTGCCAGCCTTCTGTTCTCCCTCCAGTCTGTGGGAAATAGCCAGCTAGAAAAGTGTTAATTGCACCCAGCCTGCTTTAAAGAAGAATCCAGCGTGGTGGAGCAGCCAAGCTACTGTACTGTACAGGGCCAAGGTGAACAGGAGGACAGGACAGTCTACAGGGCTCCATGATGGACAGTCTGCAGGGCTCCATGATGGACAGTCTGCAGGGCTCCATGATGGACAGTCTGCAGGGCTCCATGATGGACAGTCTGCAGGGCTCCATGATGGACAGTCTGCAGGGCTCCATGATGGACAGTCTGCAGGGCTCCATGATGGACAGTCTACAGGGCTCCATGATGGACAGTCTGCAGGGCTCCATGATGGACAGTCTGCAGGGCTCCATGATGGACAGTCTGCAGGGCTCCATGATGGACAGTCTGCAGGGCTCCATGATGGACAGTCTGCAGGGCTCCATGATGGACAGTCTGCAGGGCTCCATGATGGACAGTCTGCAGGGCTCCATGATGGACAGAACAGAACCTTTAAAGACACACGTGATAAATGATATGCACTCTCACTGTTCAGGGTTGTTGCAACAGGTGCGTCTTAAATGTTTGATATTTATCTCAGGGAAAGGAGGGTTCTACTACTAAGACATTGTGGGAGCGTTTTTAATATAAAGGACAAAGTGTAAATTCCTAACCTGGCTGCCTTTTCATGTGATGGTAATCCACTGATTGTGATGGCGCTCGAAGCACATTCCTCAAATGTCAAACGTCTGATCATGAAAAAGTGGCGGTAACTGATATGACAACCAGCCAACTGACATAACAGCATAAAATAGGCCAAACAAAACATGACCGTTTGGAGGGACTTTCCAATATGGGGAGAAAGAAACAAGTCCATTCAGCCTGCTGCCGTTTCATATGTAAGTGATTGGTGACAGCAGACTCCATTCCAGACAGATCTATAAATAGAAATCCCACTCCCCCTTTTTCTCCCATTCTCTCTCCTCTCTCCTTCCCCCTGGCGCATTGTATTCTCCCCCCTATTGTTCCACTCCAGATAGACCACCACCGACCAATGAGATGAGACGGGATCTGTGTGCGAGTGTGATTTTGTGTATATGTGCGTGTGTGTGTGATTGAGTGTGTGCCTGTGTGTGTGTGTGAGTGAGTGTGTGTGCATGTGTGAGTGTGTGTGCGTGTGAGTGTGTGTGCATGTGAGTGAGTGTGTGTGCATGTGTGAGTGTGTGTGCGTGTGAGTGTGTGTGTGTGCATGTGTGAGTGTGTGTGCATGTGTGAGTGTGTGTGCGTGTGAGTGTGTGCCAGTTGGGAGAGAAGGGACCTGAGATGTTCTGCTTCAGAAACAATGGGTGGGCTCCTACCTCCTGCAGTTTAAAACCTGTTGTTCTAGAGGACCAACCACAGACATGCACACTGCCTATCCCTCCATCCCCACTGCTCTCTCACCCCGTTCTCTCTCTCACTCCTTTATGTCTCTCACTCCGTTCTCTCTCTCACTCAGTTCTCTCTCTCACTCCTTTCCCTCTCACTCCGTTCTCTCTCTCACTCAGTTCTCTCTCTCACTCATTTCCATCTCTCACCCCGTTCTCTCTCTCACTCAGTTCTCTCTCTCACTCCTTTCCCTCTCTCACTCCGTTCTCTCTCTCACTCAGTTCTCTCTCTCACTCCTTTCCCTCTCACTCCGTTCTCTCTCTCACTCAGTTCTCTCTCTCACTCCTTTCCCTCTCACTCCGTTCTCTCTCTCACTCAGTTCTCTCTCTCACTCATTTCCATCTCTCACCCCGTTCTCTCTCTCACTCAGTTCTCTCTCTCACTCCTTTCCCTCTCTCACTCCGTTCTCTCTCTCACTCAGTTCTCTCTCTCACTCCTTTCCCTCTCTCACTCCTTTCCCTCTCTCACTCTGTTCTCTCTCTCACTCTGTTCTCTCTCTCACTCCTTTCCCTCTCTCACTCAGTTCTCTCTCTCACTCCTTTCCCTCTCTCACTCTGTTCTCTCTCTCACTCTGTTCTCTCTCTCACTCAGTTCTCTCTCTCACTCCTTTCCCTCTCTCACTCCGTTCTCTCTCTCACTCAGTTCTCTCTCTCACTCCTTTCCCTCTCTCACTCCTTTCCCTCTCTCACTCTGTTCTCTCTCTCACTCTGTTCTCTCTCTCACTCCTTTCCCTCTCTCACTCAGTTCTCTCTCTCACTCCTTTCCCTCTCTCACTCTGTTCTCTCTCTCACTCTGTTCTCTCTCTCACTCAGTTCTCTCTCTCACTCCTTTCCCTCTCACTCCGTTCTCTCTCTCACTCAGTTCTCTCTCTCACTCCTTTCCCTCTCTCACTCCTTTCCCTCTCTCACTCTGTTCTCTCTCTCACTCTGTTCTCTCTCTCACTCCTTTCCCTCTCTCACTCAGTTCTCTCTCTCACTCCTTTCCCTCTCTCACTCAGTTCTCTCTCTCACTCCTTTCCCTCTCTCACTCTGTTCTCTCTCTCACTCTGTTCTCTCTCTCACTCAGTTCTCTCTCTCACTCCTTTCCCTCTCTCACTCCGTTCTCTCTCTCACTCAGTTCTCTCTCTCACTCCTTTCCCTCTCTCACTCCTTTCCCTCTCTCACTCAGTTCTCTCTCTCACTCCTTTCCCTCTCTCACTCTGTTCTCTCTCTCACTCTGTTCTCTCTCTCACTCAGTTCTCTCTCTCACTCCTTTCCCTCTCTCACGCCGTTCTCTCTCTCACTCAGTTCTCTCTCTCACTCCTTTCCCTCTCTCACTCCTTTCCCTCTCTCACTCTGTTCTCTCTCTCACTCTGTTCTCTCTCTCACTCCTTTCCCTCTCTCACTCAGTTCTCTCTCTCACTCCTTTCCCTCTCTCACTCTGTTCTCTCTCTCACTCTGTTCTCTCTCTCACTCAGTTCTCTCTCTCACTCCTTTCCCTCTCACTCCGTTCTCTCTCTCACTCAGTTCTCTCTCTCACTCCTTTCCCTCTCTCACTCCTTTCCCTCTCTCACTCTGTTCTCTCTCTCACTCTGTTCTCTCTCTCACTCCTTTCCCTCTCTCACTCAGTTCTCTCTCTCACTCCTTTCCCTCTCTCACTCTGTTCTCTCTCTCACTCTGTTCTCTCTCTCTCACTCAGTTCTCTCTCTCTCTCCTTTCCCTCTTTCACTCCTTTATTGCCATCTCCTTTAACTCTCTCACTCTGTTCTCTCTCACTCTGTTCTCTCTCTCACTCCTTTCACTCTCTCACTCCCTTCACTCTCTCTCTTCTTTTCCCTTCTTAAAGTATAGACCAGGGGCTCTAGGTTATGTAACTGGTAATACGGGTGTTAATTGACTGGGCTAATTCATACACTCTCTCTGCTCAGCAGAAATGACTAATGTGACACAGTATAATGAATCATGTTTATCAACCGGATCAACAATGGCTGCACCCAAAATGGCACCCTATTCCTTATAAAGTGCACTACTTTTGACCAGGGCCCTATGGGTAGTAGAGCCCTATGGGTAGTAGAGCCCTATGAGTAGAAGAACACTATGGGTAGTAGAGCCCCATGGGTAGTAGAGCCCTATGAGTAGAAGAACACTATGGGTAGTAGAGCCCCATGGGTAGTAGAGCCCTATGAGTAGAAGAACACTATGGGTAGTAGAGCCCTATGGGTAGTAGAGCCCCATGGGTAGTAGAGCCCTATGAGTAGAAGAACACTATGGGTAGTAAAACCCCATGGGTAGTAGAGCCCTATGGGTCGTAGAGCCCTATGGGTAGTAGAGCCCTATGAGTAGAAGAACACTATGGGTAGTAAAACCCCATGGGTAGTAGAGCCCTATGGGTAGTAGAGCCCTATGAGTAGAAGAACACTATGGGTAGTAGAGCCCCATGGGTCGTAAAGCCCTATGGGTAGTAGAGCCCTATGAGTAGAAGAACACTATGGGTAGTAGAGCCCTATGGGTAGTAGAGCCCTATGAGTAGAAGAACACTATGGGTAGTAAAGCCCTATGGGTAGTAGAGCCCCATGGGTAGTAGAGCCCTATGAGTAGAAGAACACTATGGGTAGTAGAGCCCCATGGGTCGTAAAGCCCTATGGGTAGTAGAGCCCTATGGGTAGTAGAGCCCTATGGGTAGTAGAGCCCCATGGGTAGTAGAGCCCCATGGGTAGTAGAGCACTATGAGTAGAAGAACACTATGGGTAGTAGAGCCCCATGGGTCGTAAAGCCCTATGGGTAGTAGAGCCCTATCAGTAGAAGAACACTATGGGTAGTAGAGCCCCATGGGTAGTAGAGCCCTATGGGTAGTAGAGCCCTATGGGTAGTAGAGCCCCATGGGTAGTAGAGCCCTATGGGTAGTAGAACCCTATTGGACATAATCAAGAAGTTTTGCATATTTATTGGAGCACTAAGATCAGCAATAATATGAATTATGTATGACCTTGATGAGGTGTGTGTGTTTAATGAGTGTGTGTGTGTGTGTTTAATGAGTGTGTGTGTGTGTTTATTACTTTTCGGTACGTGAATCCATTTCACATGAATTGGTTCTCAGCAGTTTGACTGGGACTAGGTATCTGTCCCAAATGGCACACTATTCCATATATAGTGCACTTATTTGAACCCCTATGGGTCCTGGTCAAAAGTAGTGCACTATTTTGTGAATAGGGTGCCATTTGAGACGCGGCCTACAGACTTGATTAATCCCATCAAATCGCTCAGGCTAATGTGCCAATATACCAGCTGATTGGATGGATACTTGAGACTCCTCTCATATGATGTACCAAACTGTATTTCAGTAATAATGTCATGAATCTCTTGTGGACTGACCAAATTACGCAATATTCTAGTTCTGGGTTAACCAATATTATATTGTCATCTCCTGGAAACTAAACTAATAAGGTTTGTTTCAAACGGAGTATGGCATATTTAGATTCCAGGCTAATTGCCTACTGCTTTTGACGTCTGAAGTAAGGCCGATTCCACAACCATGGTCTGTGGAGAGTTCAGTGGCAATTCATTGGAATTATGGCCTTAGTTAACATGCATCCAATTCCACAGACATGTTCCTAATCTAAAAAACGAATCACAAAAAAACGAGTCCAGTTTGTAAGGCTACCTCAGGGTTCCACAAAAGTTGAATGCATTTCTGACCACCGGTAGGTGGCACTGTTGCAATGTTCGCCAGAAGCCCCGAGGTGTGCAAGCGGATGGAGATTGGAGAGCGCAATTGCCCCGATCTATCTGTGCGTGTTCAAATTATGTAATGCAACGGCATATGTGTGGATGAGAAGGGAGAGGGACCATGTTATTTTTCTCCGTGGTTAAACTGGATTTACAGTACCGGGCTCGCGCTGTCCCCAATTGAGTGGCATTATCATGTACGGCGATGGAGAGGGCACTGTTTGGGACAGAGTCGGACGCCCCCGACGGGACTGCATGTGCTACCTCGGACCTCCGACAACTTTGATGCCCATGTAAGAATTATGATGAAGTTCTCAGTAGACTAGACTGTTCCAAAATTAGATAGACTACATTGCATAGTAGCCTATGGAGTCAGTAAGTGCGTATTCAACTAGGCTGTTGTTGGAAAATGTTCTTCATGCGTCCATGCGGAAAAGCAATTGCGGATAAAATAACCTTTGATAAATAGCCTAAACCAGAATCACAAGTGAATTAGTCTGAGTCTATTCTAAATGGTTACATTCTGTTCGATGTGGACTGTTAACTGTTTATCTCACGGACTTTGTGTTTTATTTGACCTGCGACTGCATTACCTGCACTGAAAAAACATCGATTCCAGGTTGTAGGATAACATTTCGATTTAAAAATAATAATATTCCTATAAATGAAAGTTACAGTAACACATTAGTATCCAAACAATGGAATTAAATCCGTCTATATGACTGTAAGCATTAATAATCCAGCTGGCGACTGAGCTGATGATAGGCGAAAGCTATCAGATCAACAGAAACTAATTCTTCAAGTTGACGAGTTGTGTTGATGTCATGCGAGTCCCTGAACCTCAGCATCACAGCCTGCCGTTTAAACAGTCGGCAATTAGCCTAGAACAGAATGACGCGGAGCAATACTTCAGTGGACACGACATAATTAACGACGCGCATTCCCCATACACATAGAGATCAGATAGGATAGGCTACTCATCTCTGCTTTCCCAGCGTAGCCTCGGCATACAACGCCTCAAGGTGGCTGGGAGCAGAAAGGAAGAAAAACTATGGTAACATATACTAGTATAGTTTTATGTTTTTCCCTGTGCGGTTGGATAATATTATCCAGAGGAAGAGATGCCTAGGCTTAATGGTACAATGATGCGCTCCAGTGCGCGCACTGGCGCACGCCTCATAGACTGTCACAAATGTTTTGTCCCCATCCTTCCAAATCACGTTGAATCGATTTATTCATTAGCTACTAAAGCCTACGCGTAGGCTATCTTAACGTTCTCGTTTTTAATAAGGATTGCACAGTGCATTCATATACAGTACACAGCACTGTGGTCGCCCAGTCACTTTCGCTTAGCTTCTCTCTGCATCTCTGCCCCTCTCGAGCACATGGTCAGTGAAGGATGAAGATTTCCGGCTCTATGGCCTCCCAGCAGCGGCGTGTGGCTTCCACCAGTGTTGGAGGGAAACTAAACCAGCTCTTAACATTAGTGGTTGACTGAGTTGAAATTGACGGTGGGGAATCATGTTTTATCTTGTCCCGTCCACCACGGCCCTTCCGTCCGCGCGCATTAGAACTCTCGCAATCCGCTTGGTCTGAACGGGCCGCACCTCCGGCTCATGGTCCCTCACACTCTTCTAACGGCATCTCATGTCATACTCTTTCTACAGCGGGATGCGGAAGTCTCCCGATGTGAGTCCCAGACGGCTTTCGGACATCAGCCCCCAACTGAGACAACTAAAGTATCTGGTTGTGGACGAGTCTATCAAAGAAGACACTTTAAAATCGTCCCGTTCCTTTGAAGACATTAACAGCGCGTCGATAGAGGAGAGGATCTTGAGGATCACTGGATACTACGGCTATCAACCTTGGAATGCTGTCTACACCAACAGTGAGTAGACCCGTATGGCTTCTTTTACAATTAGCTGCCTACCTGTGACCGTTACATAAATGATGCTGTGTAGAGTTTGTGTGATTTAAACTTTTATTTGGAATTTAGAAGTCTTGAATTATGGGCTATATATATTTGACCAAAGTGTACGGCCAATATCCATAACAGTCCAGACTAAATGTGCAAGATACCTAGAAACACGGTACGAGAAATAGCCTTTGTTTGAATTAGTGTGAACTATAAAAATTGAGACAAAACATTATAAATGCTGTCTCGCTCTCTCTCGCTCTCTCTCTCTGCGTGTGTGAGTGCGTGCTGTGTGTGTGTGAGTGTGTGCTGTGTGTGAGTGTGTGTGTGCTGTGTGTGAGAGTGTGTGAGTGTGTGTGTGTATGCTGTGTGTGTGTGCTGTGTGTGTGTGAGAGTGTGTGAGAGTGTGTGAGTGTGTGTGCTGTGTGCTGTGTGTGCTGTGTGCTGTGTGCTGTGTGTGTGTGTGTGTGTGTGTGTGTGTGTGTGTGTGTGTGTGTGTGTGTGTGTGTGTGTGTGTGTGTGTGTGTGTGTGTGTGTGTGTGTGTGTGTGTGTGTGTGTGTGTGTGTGTGTGTGTGTGTGTGTGTGTGTGTGTGTGTGTGTGTGTGTGTGTGTGTGTGTTGTGGTCCTTCTGTAGCTCAGTTGGTAGAGCATGGCGCTTGCAACGCCAGGGTAGTGGGTTCGATCCCCGGGAGCACCCATATGTAGAATGTATGCACACATGACTGTAAGTCGCTTTGGATAAAAGCGTCTGCTAAATGGCATATATTTTTATATATATATGTGTGTGTGTGTGTGTGTGTGTGTGTGTGTGTGTGTGTGTGTGTGTGTGTGTGTGTGTGTGTGTGTGTGTGTGTGTGTGTGTGTGTGTGTGTGTGTGTGTGTGTGTGTGTGTGTGTGTGTGTGTGTGTGTGTGTGTGTGTGTGTGTGTGTGTGTGTGTGTATCCCGCTGCTCCTAAGAACTGGCCTCTTTCACTATAATTAGCTGCATCAGTTGCTACCAAACAGAAATTAGCCTGTAAATTACAGTGTGTGGTGTTTTGTTATGCATTAATCACCTAATTATATATTCATGGCTGTTGCAGTGGGGGTGAGAGTTGGGGCAAAGCAACCCTGTTGTTTCAGCTGAATCATGGAAAAGGAATCACACAAACATGACACACACACACACACACACACACACACACACACACACACACACACACACACACACACACACACACACACACACACACACACACACACACACACACACACACACACACACACACACACACACACACACACACACACACACACACACACAGAGTAGTGCCCATAATTGAAACAATCAGTGAATATAGACAGGGAAGTCATGACCATCTTAATTCGGCACCTGCATTAATGTCATTATGCAGGTCAGGAAGTGAGGGTAAACAAAAACACTTTAAGTGCTATTGCTTAGGAATTAACTTTTCATTCTGCAGACTTGTTTTCAATGCATATAAAGCAGCAGATCTGTAAGCTAAAGGTCCAGTGTTGTGCCTAACACACTGTATACAGTAAGTTACGCTTGATGATGTTGATGATGATCACGATGATGTGTGTGTGTGTGTTTCGACCCCTTTGGATAAGCAGCATGTTGTGGGTGTGTGTGGGAGCAAACTGTAAACACCCCAACAGGTGATGTCATTGTCTTGCCTTGTTGGGTTCTTTGTGTGATGTCCTAGTTACAGTCGTATACAGACAGAAAAAACAAAGGACCCACACACACAGAAAGAGAGAGGGATATGGGAGGTGTAAAAAAACGAGCAGGATTTTCCGTGGCATGGAGAAAACATTTCATTTCATTCTCGTTCACATGAGCTTGAGTAGTGTTTCATGACACAAACAAATATGTATTTTTAAAGAAAGAGCAGTTAAAATGAGGCTTTAGATGCTTCTAATCATCTTCAAAGATTATGTGAGCCAGTCATTCACTGACACCCATTTCTCTGGCTTCACTGTTGGGAAAGTGTTTTCTAAAACCTTTAGCCACCCCAGCATTTTCCAAAAATGTACTGTGTTTTGTTATTTTGGGAAGAGATTTGTTTTTGCCAAACCCACACTGCTGTTTGTTTTTGCTGTAATTTTACTTGTGCTGTAATTTACTTGTGCTATCATCACAAACACAGCATCTCACGGTCGGGCCATGGTCAGAAGTAGTGTATAGGGTGCCTCTACCAGCCGTGAAATGAGACTGGTTTCTATATAAGCTCAGTGGTTTGGCCATGGTGCATGCATGCGCGCACGCACACACACACACACACACACACACACACACACACACACACACACACACACACACACACACACACACACACACACACACACACACACACACACACACACACACACACACACACACACACACACACACACACACACACAGTCTGACATGAGTTTAGCCTCCTGTGTTACTGTCTCTTCTGAGCAGCAATGATTGGTGGACAGAGACACAAGCTGTGTTCGAAAACCCATACTAACATACTGTATACTACATACTTAATGAGTATATACTACATACTATATACTATTAGTTAATTTTAGTATACTGTAAATGAACAGTATGCTTTCAGTTGAACGTACTAGGTCTTAGCCTGTCTACCGAAAGTTGATGCTGTTGCTATGCAACCTCTTGCTAGTTAGTTAAATCAAATGAAAGTTTATTTGTCACGTGCGCCAAATACGACAGGTGTAGACCTTACAGTGAAATGCTTACTTACAGGCTCTAACCAATAGTGCCAAAAAAAGATGCGTGTGTGTGTGTGTGTGTGTGTGTGTGTGTGTGTGTGTGTGTGTGTGTGTGTGTGTGTGTGTGTGTGTGTGTGTGTGTGTGTGTGTGTGTGTGTGTGTGTGTGTGTGTGTGTGTGTGTGTGTGTGTGTGTGTGTGTGTGTGTGTGTGTGTGTGTGTAAGTAAAATAAATTAAACAACAGTAAAAAGACATTTGAAAATAAGAGTAGCAAGGCTATATACAGACACCGGTTAGTCAGGCTTATTGAGGTAGTATGTACATGTAAGTATGGTTAAAGCGTTATGCATATATGATAAACAGAGAGTAGCAGTAGCGTAAAAGAGGGGCTGGTGGGTGGTGGGACACAATGCAGATAGCCCGGTTAGCCAATGTGCGAGGTCGGGCAGTGATGCAATCGGTCAGGATGTTGCAGCTGTAGAACCTTTTGAGGATCTCAGGACCTGTGCCAAATCGTTTAGCATAACAAATGACTAGTTAGACATTTTACGGGTGTGTTCTTAAATTCAATCTAGAGTGCCAGAGTGCGTACGTAAATTCAGAGCATTGTAAGATTGTCCATTTGTAAAATCCGAGTGTTTTGCTATCGGAGTGCACACTGGACGCTCAGGTCGAGGAGTAGGGTTGATTTAAGCATTCTGAACTTGCTAGCTACTTCCAGACAGAAATGAGACAACTCTGACCATTTTACTCGCCCAAGCAGAGCTGGTTAGGTAGTTTTCATGTTATTCCAGAGCGTTGGTGACTAACTGTGTTGCTGGCAACAATTTAATTACGCTTTTTGCCGATGTTTACTGACACGGCCATATTCAACGGGTTTTGAGGCTCGTAAATTCATTATTTTGCGCTCTGGTACACTCAGACAAGAGTGCTCTGAAATTGGAGTAGATAGCCAGAGAGAATTTACAGAAGCACACGAATGTCCATTGAGAACACACAATGACTATACCACTTAGCTAAGAATGACGGGAAAAATCAAGTCAATAAACGTTGGGTAGTTTGTTACCCTATAGTTAATATACTGGCAAGTTTGATGTATAAATAGCCAACTAACGCTAGGTAGCTAGCTAACAACATACCGGTACATACTGCTGTAATGATATGCTATGGGGTTCGTAAGGACAGCGTAGCTAACATATTGTCAGCCAATATAATGTGTAAGGTAACTTATTTGAAAAGTCATGACTTTATTACATTGCTCAACATTTTCTTAACATTTGTCATAATTAGTTAAAGCAATGAATTTGTATCCGCTCTCGTTGGACTTCGACTGCATCTTTTCCAACATTTTCTTCAAATCTGGAAACGATGTGTAGCCACGCCCATTTCCTGAAGAATTGCATTATGGGCCCTAAAGTACGGAAATAGTGTCCTCTGCGTGTATACTTCATATTTTTCCGAATTTAGTATCCTGGAAATGTTGGTATACTTACTATATCCATACTATGACCAATAAACATGCTACATACTCAATTTACTTCACAAATAGTATGGTTAGTATGAGTATTCGAACAGAGCTACTGTCTTTAGGTTCCTGTTGGCATGGTCCTACATCTACACTAAAATGGTCAAGTCCCATGCTCACTAGTATTTACAGTAACTAGCCTTATCTGAGCCACAACGGCCTATAGGGTAGGAGCCTATCTCCAGTTTCTCTAGCGTTGGGCACCCCCAGGACCGAACACTAGTATTTACAGTAACTAGCCTTGTCTGAGCCACAACGGCCTATAGGGGAGGAGCCTATCTCCAGTTTCTCTAGCGTTGGGCACCCCCAGGACCGAACACTAGTATTTACAGTAACTAGCCTTGTCTGAGCCACAACGGCCTATAGGGGAGGAGCCTATCTCCAGTTTCTCTAGCGTTGGGCACCCCAGGACCGAACACTAGTATTTACAGTAACTAGCCTTGGCTGAGCCACAACGGCCTATAGGGGAGGAGCCTATCTCCAGTTTCTCTAGCGTTGGGCACCCCAGGACCGAACACTAGTATTTACAGTAACTAGCCTTGTCTGAGCCACAACGGCCTATAGGGGAGGAGCCTATCTCCAGTTTCTCTAGCGTTGGGCACCCCCAGGACCGAACACTAGTATTTACAGTAACTAGCCTTGTCTGAGCCACAACGGCCTATAGGGGAGGAGCCTATCTCCAGTTTCTCTAGCGTTGGGCACCCCCAGGACCGAACACTAGTATTTATTACCGTTGTTTATATATAGCTGGAGCTTTCAGAGACACACAGTGAGCTACCTAGACTAGAGACATTGTGGATGGAACATTGGACTGGGCCTGGCAACGGCCTGTTCTGTTATCATACCACTGCCACTCTGTCTGCCTGGAACTCTTCATCATATAGGCCAGCAGGAAAGGATACCTTGTAAGGCATCAACATCATAGACATGTAAATGTTGTTAACAATAGCACTCCTCCTTTCACTACATATTCTTCTTTGTTTGGGTTAATGGCTGTTGGGAATAAATACATTAATAAATGAACAAATTAATGAATGACTCTTATTTGACAATCTTAAAAAGTAGTATATGGTTGTTTTAACTATGCGAAAACAACAAACCACCCATACCATTGAGGTTGATGTCTGTCTAATGTTTTTACTATGAGAAAACAACAGAACACACGTTACTATTGGGTAATGTCTGTATAATGTTATCATTAGGGGTAATGTCTGTATAATGTTATCATTAGGGGTAATGTCTGTATAATGTTAACATTAGGTGTAATGTCTGTATAATGTTAACATTAGGTGTAATGTCTGTATAATGTTAACATTGGGAGTAATGTCTGTATAATGTTACCATTAGGGGTCATGTCTGTATAATGTTACCATTAGGGGTAATGTCTGTGTTATGTTAACATTGGGAGTAATGTCTGTATAATGTTACCATTAGGGGTCATGTCTGTATAATGTTACCATTAGGGGTAATGTCTGTGTTATGTTAACATTGGGAGTAATGTCTGTATAATGTTAACATTAGGGGTAATGTCTGTGTACTGTTACCATTAGGGGTAATGTCTGTATAATGTTAACATTGGGAGTAATGTCTGTATAATGTTACCATTAGGGGTCATGTCTGTATAATGTTACCATTAGGGGTAATGTCTGTGTTATGTTAACATTGGGAGTAATGTCTGTATAATGTTACCATTAGGGGTCATGTCTGTATAATGTTAACATTAGGGGTAATGTCTGTATAATGTTACCATTAGGGGTCATGTCTGTATAATGTTACCATTAGGGGTAATGTCTGTGTTATGTTACCATTGGGGGTAATGTCTGTATAATGTTACCATTAGGGGTCATGTCTGTATAATGTTAACATTAGGGGTAATGTCTGTGTTATGTTATCATTGGGGGTAATGTCTGTATAATGTTACCATTGGGAGTAATGTCTGTATAATGTTACCATTAGGGGTAATGTCTGTGTTATGTTAACATTGGGAGTAATGTCTGTATAATGTTACCATTAGGGGTCATGTCTGTATAATGTTAACATTAGGGGTAATGTCTGTGTTATGTTATCATTGGGGGTAATGTCTGTATAATGTTACCATTGGGAGTAATGTCTGTATAATGTTAACATTAGGGGTAATGTCTGTGTTATGTTACCATTGGGGGTAATGTCTGTATAATGTTACCATTAGGTGTAATGTCTGTGTACTGTTATCATTAGGTGTAATGTCTGTATAATGTTAACATTAGGGGTAATGTCTGTATAATGTTACCATTAGGTGTAATGTCTGTGTACTGTTAACATTAGGTGTAATGTCTGTATAATGTTAACATTAGGGGTAATGTCTGTATAATGTTAACATTAGGGGTAATGTCTGTGTACTGTTACCATTGGGGGTAATGTCTGTATAATGTTACCATTAGGTGTAATGTCTGTGTACTGTTACCATTGGGGGTAATATCTGTATAATGTTACCATTAGGTGTAATGTCTGTGTACTGTTACCATTGGGGGTAATGTCTGTATAATGTTAACATTAGGGGTAATGTCTGTATAATGTTAACATTGGGGGTAATGTCTGTGTAATGTTACCATTGGGGGTAATGTCTGTATAATGTTACCATTAGGGGTCATGTCTGTATAATGTTACCATTAGGGGTAATGTCTGTGTTATGTTACCATTGGGGGTAATGTCTGTATAATGTTACCATTAGGGGTCATGTCTGTATAATGTTAACATTAGGGGTAATGTCTGTGTTATGTTATCATTGGGGGTAATGTCTGTATAATGTTACCATTGGGAGTAATGTCTGTATAATGTTACCATTAGGGGTAATGTCTGTGTTATGTTAACATTGGGAGTAATGTCTGTATAATGTTACCATTAGGGGTCATGTCTGTATAATGTTAACATTAGGGGTAATGTCTGTGTTATGTTATCATTGGGGGTAATGTCTGTATAATGTTACCATTGGGAGTAATGTCTGTATAATGTTAACATTAGGGGTAATGTCTGTGTTATGTTACCATTGGGGGTAATGTCTGTATAATGTTACCATTAGGTGTAATGTCTGTGTACTGTTATCATTAGGTGTAATGTCTGTATAATGTTAACATTAGGGGTAATGTCTGTATAATGTTACCATTAGGTGTAATGTCTGTGTACTGTTAACATTAGGTGTAATGTCTGTATAATGTTAACATTAGGGGTAATGTCTGTATAATGTTAACATTAGGGGTAATGTCTGTGTACTGTTACCATTGGGGGTAATGTCTGTATAATGTTACCATTAGGTGTAATGTCTGTGTACTGTTACCATTGGGGGTAATATCTGTATAATGTTACCATTAGGTGTAATGTCTGTGTACTGTTACCATTGGGGGTAATGTCTGTATAATGTTAACATTAGGGGTAATGTCTGTATAATGTTAACATTGGGGGTAATGTCTGTGTAATGTTACCATTGGGGGTAATGTCTGTATAATGTTAACATGAGGGGTAATGTCTGTATAATATTAACATTGGGGGTAATGTCTGTGTAATGTTACCATTAGGGGTAATGTCTGTGTTATGTTAACATTAGGGGTAATGTCTGTGTTATGTTACCATTGGGGGTAATGTCTGTGTTATGTTATCATTAGGGGTAATGTCTGTGTTATGTTATCATTGGGGGTAATGTCTATGTTATGTTACCATTAGGTGTAATGTCGGTGTACTGTTACCATTAGGGGTAATGTCCGTGTAATGTTACCATTGGGGGTAATGTCTGTGTAATGTTATCATTGGGTTTAATGTCTGTATAATGTTATCATTAGGGGTAATGTCTGTGTAATGTTATCATTAGGGGTAATGTCTGTGTAATGTTATCATTAGGGGTAATGTCTGTGTAATGTTATCATTAGGGGTAATGTCTGTGTAATGTTATCATTAGGGGTAATGTCTGTGTAATGTTATCATTAGGGGTAATGTCTGTGTACTGTTACCATTGGGGGTAATGTCTGTGTTATGTTATCATTGAGAGATGGTTCTGAGGGCCACACACACTACTACAACAACAACAACAACAACAACATCAACATCAACATGGGTGGCCTGCTGAGGCTAAAATGACATGAATCTGAATTATTTATCAAATAGGAAACAAATGAAACAGCCAGAACTGGGCCTGCTATATTTCTAATGTCAGACAGGAACAGACTGTCTAATGAAGCCTCACATCATCACATCAAATCAAAGTATGTCAACATGTCAGAACTTGTCGTACACCATATGGTCCCTTGACAGCCACGCTTCTTAAATGTCCAACTCCCTCCCTAGCCCTCCCATTGCCATTAAAGATGCGTGCACAGTATCACGCTGAGAGTCTTCTGGGTATATGACTCCGTTTGTTGGCTTTGTTGTGTGTTTTGGATATCAGTTATATAGTGTATGTGCAGCCATTCTAATAGGCTGGAATTTGACGGGAACTTGTGTCCTAACTGAGAAGGCTTTGGAAGGAACCTCCCACTTTGAGGTGGACCATAGCTAGCCCACTGGGCACACACTGGTTGAATCAATGTTGGTTCAATGTAATTTGGCAACGTATTGTGACGTGGAATCTATGTAGAAAATATATTCAAACATAAAATGTTACTATCAATATTTAAAAAAGGTCCAATTAAAATGTAGAATGAAATAATAAATTAAACATCATTTAAGCCACCCAATACATATCGAATATAGGATGAAAAATATTTTTTACATTTCTGTGGAATTTTCCTTGCAATTTCAATGTATACATAGTTCTGATGATTATGTTGAAATTAGATTGATGTAACAACCTGTTTTATCATCATTTCAATCTTTACAATCCAATGTATTTTCCACGTTGATTCCACATCACAATATGTTGACAAATGATGTAGAAACAACGTTGATTTGACCAGTGTGTGCCCAGTGGGCTAGCTATGGTCCACCTTAAAGCTTCTTCTATACCTCCTGCGGTGTTTGTAATATCAGAAGTGTGTGTGTGTTGGGTGGTTGAGGGACGTTCCAATGTGATGTAGAAAGTTCTGTTCTGTTATGCAACAAGATCAAATAAATGATTGAGGAGGATGTGTAGATCACACCTGCTGCTGGACCCCAGCTTGACCCCACTGGAGTCTCTCTAGATCCCCAATGACACCTGCTGCTGGACCCCAGCTTGACCCCACTGGAGTCTCTCTAGCTCCCCAATGACACCTGCTACTGGACCCCAGCTCGACCCCACTGGAGTCTCTCTAGCTCCCCAATGACACCTGCTACTGGACCCCAGCTCGACCCCACTGGAGTCTCTCTAGCTCCCCAATGACACCTGCTGCTGGACCCCTGCTCGACCCCACTGGAGTCTCTCTAGCTCCCCAATGACACCTGCTGCTGGACCCCACTGGAGTCTCTCTAGCTCCCCAATGACACCTGCTACTGGACCCCAGCTCGACCCCACTGGAGTCTCTCTAGCTCCCCAATGACACCTGCTGCTGGACCCCTGCTCGACCCCACTGGAGTCTCTCTAGCTCCCCAATGACACCTGCTGCTGGACCCCACTGGAGTCTCTCTAGCTCCCCAATGACACCTGCTGCTGGACCCCTGCTCGACCCCACTGGAGTCTCTCTAGCTCCCCAATGACACCTGCAGCTGGGCCCCCCTGGAGTCTCTCTAGCTACCCAATGACACCTGCTGCTGGACCCCACTGGAGTCTCTCTAGCTCCCCAATGACACCTGCTACTGGACCCCAGCTTGACCCCACTGGAGTCTCTCTAGCTCCCCAATGACACCTCTACCCTCTAGCTCCCCAATGACACCTGCTGCTGGACCCCAGCTGGACCCCACTGGAGTCTCTCTAGCTCCCCAGTGACACCTGCTGCTGGACCCCACTGGAGTCTCTCTAGCTCCCCAATGACACCTGCTACTGGACCCCAGCTTGACCCCACTGGAGTCTCTCTAGCTCCCCAATGACACCTGCTACTGGACCCCAGCTGGACTCCACTGGAGTCTCTCTAGCTCCCCAATGACACCTGCTGCTGGACCCCTGCTCGACCCCACTGGAGTCTCTCTAGCTCCCCAATAACACCTGCTGCTGGACCCCACTGGAGTCTCTCTAGCTCCCCAATGAAACCTGCTGCTGGACCCCAGCTCGACCCCACTGGAGTCTCTCTAGCTCCCCAATGACACCTGCTACTGGACCCCAGCTTGACCCCACTGGAGTCTCTCTAGCTCCCCAATGACACCTGCTGCTGGACACCACTGGAGTCTCTCTAGCTCCCCAATGACACCTGCTGCTGGACCCCTGCTCGACCCCACTGGTGTCTCTCTAGCTCCCCAATGACACCTGCTGCTGGACCCCAGCTGGACACCACTGGAGTCTCTCTAGCTCCCCAATGACTCCTGCTACTGGACCCCAGCTTGACCCCACTGGAGTCTCTCTAGCTCCCCAATGACACCTGCTGCTGGACCCCAGCTCGACCCCACTGGAGTCTCTCTAGCTCCCCAATGACACCTGCTGCTGGACCCCAGCTGGACCCCACTGGAGTCTCTCTAGCTCCCCAATGACACCTGCTGCTGGACCCCTGCTCGACCCCACTGGAGTCTCTCTAGCTCCCCAATGACACCTGCTGCTGGACCCCACTGGAGTCTCTCTAACTCCCCAATGACACCTGCTGCTGGACCCCTGCTCGACCCCACTGGAGTCTCTCTAGCTCCCCAATGACTTCTGCTACTGGACCCCAGCTTGACCCCACTGGAGTCTCTCTAGCTCCCCAATGACACCTGCTGCTGGACCCCACTGGAGTCTCTCTAGCTTCCCAATGACACCTGCTGCTGGACCCCTGCTCGACCCCACTGGAGTCTCTCTAGCTCCCCAATGACTCCTGCTACTGGATCCCAGCTCGACCCCACTGGAGTCTCTCTAGCTCCCCAATGACACCTGCTGCTGGACCCCAGCTGGACCCCACTGGAGTCTCTCTAGCTCCCCAATGACACCTGCTGCTGGACCCCTGCTCGACCCCACTGGAGTCTCTCTAGCTCCCCAATGACACCTGCTGCTGTACCCCAGCTGGACCCCACTGGAGTCTCTCTAGCTCCCCAATGACACCTGCTACTGGACCCCAGCTGGACCCCACTGGAGTCTCTCTAGCTCCCCAATGACACCTGCTGCTGGACCCCACTGGAGTCTCTCTAGCTCCCCAATGACACCTGCTGCTGGACCCCACTGGAGTCTCTCTAACTCCCCAATGACACCTGCTGCTGGACCCCTGCTCGACCCCACTGGAGTCTCTCTAGCTCCCCAATGACTCCTGCTACTGGACCCCTGCTGGACCCCACTGGAGTCTCTCTAGCTCCCCAATGACACCTGCTGCTGGACCCCTGCTCGACCCCACTGGAGTCTCTCTAGATCCCCAATGACACCTGCTACCAACACTCTTTAGCACCCAACTCTACCAACTCCCTTTAGCACCTTTAGCACCCAACTCTACCAACACCCTTTAGCACCCAACTCTACCAACACCCTTTAGCACCCAACTCTACCAACACTCTTTAGCACCCAACTCTACCAACTCCCTTTAGCACCTTTAGCACCCAACTCTACCAACACCCTTTAGCACCCAACTTTACCAACACCCTTTAGCACCTTTAGCACCCAACTCTACCAACACCCTTTAGCACCCAACTCTACCAACTTCCTTTAGCACCCAACTCTACCAACACCCTTTAGCACCTTTAGCACCCAACTCTACCAACACCCTTTAGCACCCAACTCTACCAACACCCTTTAGCACCCAACTCTACCAACACCCTTTAGCACCTTTAGCACCCAACTCTACCAACACCCTTTAGCACCCAACTCTACCAACACCCTTTAGCACCCATCTCTACCAACACCCTTTAGCACCCAACTCTACCAACACCCTTTAGCACCCAACTCTACCAACAGTCTTTAGCACCCAACTCTACCAACACCCTTTAGCACCCAACTTTACCAACACCCTTTAGCACCTTTAGCACCCAACTCTACCAACACCCTTTAGCACCCAACTCTACCAACTCCCTTTAGCACCCAACTCTACCAACACCCTTTAGCACCCAACTCTACCAACACCATTTAGCACCCAAGACCCTTTAGCACCTTTAGCACCCAGCTCTACCAACACCCTTTAGCACCCAACTCTACCAACACCCTTTAGCACCCAACTCTACCAACAGTCTTTAGCACCCAACTCTACCAACTCCCTTTAGCACCTTTAGCACCCAACTCTACCAACACCCTTTAGCACCCAACTTTACCAACACCCTTTAGCACCTTTGGCACCCAACTCTACCAACACCCTTTAGCACCTTTGGCACCCAACTCTACCAACACCCTTTAGCACCTTTGGCACCCAGCTCTACCAACACCCTTTAGCACCCAACTCTACCAACACCCTTTAGCACCCAACTCTACCAACACCCTTTAGCACCTTTGGCACCCAACTCTACCAACACCCTTTAGCACCCAACTCTACCAACACCCTTTAGCACCCAACTCTACCAACACCCTTTAGCACCTTTGGCACCCAACTCTACCAACACCCTTTAGCACCCAACTCTACCAACACCCTTTAGCACCTTTAGCACCCAACTCTACCAACACCCTTTAGCACCCAACTCTATCAACACCCTTTAGCACCCACCTCTACCAACAACCCTTTAGCACCCATCTCTACCAACACCCTTTAGCACCCAACTCTACCAACAACCCTTTAGCACCCAACTCTACCAACAACCCTTTAGCACCCAACTCTACCAACAACCCTTTAGCACCCAACTCTACCAACAACCCTTTAGCACCCAACTGTACCAACACCCTTTAGCACCCAACACCCTTTAGCACTCAACACCCTTTATCACCCAACTCTACCAACACCCTTTATCACCCAACTCTACCAACACCCTTTAGCACCCAACTCTACCAACACTCTTTATCACCCAACTCTACCAACACCCTTTAGTACCCAACTCTACCAACACCCTTTATCACCCAACTCTACCAACACCCTTGTCTGGGGGTGCAGGACTCAGGGGTTGTAGGAACATTGATTGTGTCGATGGACCCTGCGTGTCTGGGGGTGCAGGGCTCAGGGGTTGTGGTTTCACTATTCGAGCATGCAGCTTCCTCTGAGTCCGTAGGTTCAGGAATGTCTAGTATGTTTGTTTGTATAATGTAAAGTTGAATCCTCCGGCTAACGTCAAACATGTAGCCAAGTCCACGACGTTGGCCTTCCATGGATGTTTTATATGACACGCTGAAGACATTGATAGCTAGCTAGATTGTAATTTGTCTAAAAACAATGTATTACTGTGCTGATCATCGCTACTTGGTGTCATCATGGCTTCAAATATGGCTATCTGGCTGTCTGATCCACTTTTGTTGTTGTGGTCTTTTATCTTTTTATATTCTTGCTTTCTTGAGTTTCTTAATTTTTATATGCACTGTTTTGTTGACTGATGGATTCCCATTTCGGCTAGTGTCTCCAATATGTTTTCGAAGACCTTTTCACCCCTGGTGGAAGAATCCAGTCGCCTCTGGATGCTGGAGTCTGCCCAGATACTCAAGAGTGCTTGGACATCTCCAACTGACCAATTTGCTTCTTACATTATTTGTTTTTAGCTTAAGAGTTATTGGTTAGTGTAGCTGTACTAAGTTATCTGTGGCTGGACCATTCCTAGTCAGATTGACCTTCTCTTATAAAAATGGAGCCAGTGACTCGTGTTTGAGTAATAACAACATATGCGACACTGTGACATCATTGCGTGAGACCAATCATTGAGTACTGGCATTTGTAACCCCACCCACTGGCCTACTTGGTTGGAGGTCAGTACCAGATATCAAATTAGGCTGAACAGGAATCAAGCAGACAATGGGCAAATGGAACCGTGATATTCACGGCCTGGCACGGCACGGCCCTTCAGTGGTAAAAAGCCATGTACAGCATCCCTGCTTCTCTCTCTCTCTCTCTCTGTCTCTCTCTCTCTCTCTCTCTCTCTCTCTCTCTCTCTCTCTCTCTCTCTCTCTCTCTCTCTCTCTGTCTCCTCTCTCTCTCTGTCTCTCTCTCTCTCTCTCTCTCTCTCTCTCTCTCTCTCTCTCTCTCTCTCTCTCTCTCTCTCTCTCTCTCTCTCTCTCTCTCTCTCTCTCTCTCTCTCTCTCTCTCTCTCTCTCTCTCTCTCTCTCTCTCTCTCTGTCTCTCTCTCTGTCTCTCTCTCTCTCTCTCTCTGTCTCTCTGTCTCTCTGTCTCTCTGTCTCTGTCTCTGTCTCTGTCTCTGTCTCTGTCTCTGTCTCTGTCTCTGTCTCTGTCTCTCTGTGTGTGTGTTGTCTCTTCTTTTCCTTAGCTGTCATAGAGCTGTAGTGGTTCTCAGCAGTGCAGGGATGTGAGATTTGAAGTGGCAGTGTTTGATGGTAATGGGTTATACACTCTCACATTTATCAGACACTTCCAGCTGCAGAGCTTCCTCCTCAGTCACTCTTCCTTGTAATGGAAATGCTGCCAATTTATCCCTAAATCCCTCCCTCCTTCATCTGCTCACAGCGTGTCTCTGGGAGATGATGAAGGGAGGAGCAGAGAAAGAAAATGATGAATAGATAAGGGGAGAGGTGAATAGGCTCTCAGCGGTGTTGTTCAGGACCAACCACATCGATGAATGGATAAGGGGGAGAGGTGATTAGGCTCTCAGCGGTGTTGTTTAGGGACCACGATGATGAATGGATAAGGGGGAAATGTGATCAGGCTCTCAGCGGTGTTGTTTAGGACCACAATGATGAATGGATAAGGGGGAGAGGTGATCAGGCTCTCAGCGGTGTTGTTTAGGACCACAATGATGAATGGATAAGGGGGAGAGGTGATTAGGCTCTCAGCGGTGTTGTTTAGGGACCACAATGATGAATGGATAAGGGGGAAAGGTGATCAGGCTCTCAGCGGTGTTGTTTAGGACCACAATGATGAATGGATAAGGGGAGAGGTGATCAGGCTCTCAGCGGTGTTGTTTAGGACCACAATGATGAATGGATAAGTGGGAAAGGTGATCAGGCTCTCAGCGGTGTTGTTTAGGACCACAATGATGAATGGATAAGGGGGAAAGGTGATCAGGCTCTCAGCGGTGTTGTTTAGGACCACAATGATGAATGGATAAGGGGGAAAGGTGATCAGGCTCTCAGCGGTGTTGTTCAGGACCACAATGATGAATGGATAAGGGGGAGAGGTGATCAGGCTCTCAGCGGTGTTGTTTAGGACCACAATGATGAATGGATAAGGGGGAGAGGTGATCAGGCCCTCAGCGTTGTTGTTCAGGACCACAATGGTGAATGGATAAGGGGGAGAGGTGATCAGGCTCTCAGCGGTGTTGTTTAGGACCACAATGGATCGATGTAACCAACAGGGGCAGACATCACAACGCTCTGTGTCTCTCTGTGTCTATCTGTGTCTCTCTGTGTTTCTGGATTGGAAAGTAAGAGATTCATTCATTAGCCTGGTTCCAGATATATTTGTGCTGTCTTGCCAACTCACTACAATAGTAAGACAGCACAAACAGACCTAGGACCAGGCTAGTGATGAATGGAGGAAGGGTGATGATTATATAGATCTTGTTCAGTCCATGACTGTCTGTAACAGTACTGTACAACATTATTACAACACCTCTGTGTACTGTGTTGTACCTGTATTTAAAAAAGAAGATGTTTTTAACTAAGCAAGTCAGTTAAGAACAAATTATTATTTACAATGACAGCCTACCTGGGAACCTACCTGGTTCAGATGTAGAACGACAGACCTTGTCAGCTCAGGGATTCGATCCAGCAACCTTTCGGTTACTGTCCCAACGCTCTAACCACTAGGCTACCTGCCAGCCCTGTATTGTGTACATCATATGTGTTTGAGGTACTGGATGAGCAAGTCAGCACAAATGGTAGGGTTGCTGTTTGGTTACAGGTGTTTCAATACACACGGGTGAAAGTTGGGTAGTGTCTATGGGCCTGTAGTGTCTATGTGTCTGTAGTACAGGCCGATTTCAAGTTTTCATAACAATTGGAAATCTGTATTTTTGGTACACCAATTTGGCCAATTATTTTATTTATTTAACTAGGCAAGTCAGTTAAGAACACATTCTTATTTTCAATGACGGCATAGGAATGGTGGGTTAACTGCCTTGTTCAGGGACAGAATGACAGATTTGTACCTTGTCAGCTCAGGGGTTTGAACTTGCAACCTTCCGGTTACTAGTCCAACGCTCTTAACCACTAGGCTACCCTGCCAGTTAACTAGTCCAAAGCTCTAACCACTATGCCGGTTAACTAGTCCAACACTCTTAACCACTAGGCTACCCTGCCAGTTAACTAGTCCAAAGCTCTAACCACCTGCCTCTCGTTGCACTCCACGAGGAGCCTGCCTGTTACGCGGATGCAGTAAGCCAAGGTAAGTTGCTAGCTAGCATTAAACTTATCTTAAAAAAAACAATCAATCATAATCACTAGTTAACTACGCATGGTTGATGATATTACTAGTTTATCTAGCGTGTCCTGCGTTGCATATAATCGATGCAACGCAGGGGGATGAATTAACAAAAGAGCATGTGTGAAAAAAGAACAATCGTTGGACGACTGTACCTAATCATAAACACCAATGCCTTTCTTAAAATCAATACTCAGAAGTACATATTTTTTAACCTGCATATTTAGCTAAACGACATCCAGGTTAGCAGGCAATATTAACCAGGTGAAATTGTGTCACTTCTCTTGCGTTCATTGCACGCAGAGTCAGGGTATATGCAACAGTTTGGGCAGCCTGGCTCATTGCGAACTAATTTGCCATCATTTTACGTAATTATGACATAACATTTAAGGTTGTAAAATGTAACAGGAATATTTAGACTGATGGATGCCACCCGTTAGATAAAATACCGAACGGTTCCGTATTTCCTAACCCTGTAAGCAGTCTATTGATAAAGTAAGACAGCATTCCATCCTTGTCCATAGACTGCTTTCTGGGTAAAGAAACCAATATGTCATTTTGTAATTAGGGTGAACTATCCCTTTAAAGTGCTTTGAATCTCCAGTGTGTAGTGGGGAAAGCTAGGTTGGCTCAGGGTAAGCCCCAAATAACATTCCTTCTCTCAGTTCTCTCTTCAGTTCTGCAGGGGTGGGTCTAAACCCAAAGGCAATACTAGGCAGACATCTCAAAGCCATGGCTGGATTACAGTCAGTGAACAGCTCTCCTGAGGTCATGCCACATGTAATGCGACGGGTGTCGTGGGTGTGAAGTCAAATGCAGGAGACAGAGTTCAATGCTGTGCGTCTTTTAATAGCACCAACGCACCACAGGGTGTTCACAAAAGTTACGTTCCCAAAACACAGGTAATCAAAAAATACAAATGGAAAAATACACGACCAGGCACTAACACGTACCTTTACAACAGAGCCGAAGGTTACAATGAAATAATCCCGCACAACAACCAGGCGGGCCGGCTGACTAATAAAGACAAACTAATTAAACATGAACAGGTGCTACCACTAAACATACAAGGAGGGGGAGGAAAAACAATCAGTGGCAGCTAATAGGCCGGTGACGACGACCGCCGAGCTCCACCCGCCCGGGAAGGGGAAACAACCTCGGTGACGACGACCGCCGAGCTCCACCCGCCCGGGAAGGGGAAACAACCTCGGTGACGACGACCGCCGAGCTCCACCCGCCCGGGAAGGGGAAACACCCTCGGTCGAACTCGTGACGCCACAGGATCTCAGTCGGGGTATAGGTCAGTTCTGTTCTGTTCTGTTCAAGACATTCTGTTGTTGATTTACTTCTGTCTTTTGGGTTGTTGTCCTGTTGCCTCACCTAACTTCTGTTGGCGGACACATAGCCTTACATTCTCCTACAAAATGTCTTGATAAACTTGGGAATTCATTTTTCCGTCGGTGATAGCAAGCTGTCCAGGCCCTGAGGCAGCAAAGCAACCACAAACCATGAGGCTTCCTCCACCATACTTTACAGTTAGGATGAGGTTTTGATGTTGGTGTGCTGTGCCTTTTTTTCTCCACACAGTGTTGTGTGTTCCTTCCAAACAACACAACTTTAGTTTCATCTGTACACAGAATATTTTGCCAGTAGCGCTGTGGAACATCCAGGTGCACTTTTACAAACTTCAGACGTGCAACAATGTTGTTTTTGGACAGCAGTGGATTCTTCCATGGTGTCCTCCCATGAACACCATTCTTTAGTGTTTTACGTATCGTAGACTCGTCAACAGAGATGTTAGCATCTTTCAGAGATTTCTGCAAGTCTTTAGCTGACACTCTAGGATTCTTCTTAACCTCATTGAGTATTCTGCGCTGTGCTCTTGCAGTCATCGTTGTAGGACAGCCACTTTTAGGGAGAGTAGCAACAGTGTTGAAATTTCTCCATTTATAGATAATTTGTCTTACCGCTAGGCAACAATTCTTAGTCTTAGGTCTTCTGAGATCTCTTTTGTTCGAGGCATGGTTCACATCAGGCAAAAGTTATTGTGGACAGCAAACTCAAATTTTGTGATTTCTTTTATAGGTCAGGGCAGCTCTAACCCAAAATCTCCAATCTCGTCTCATTGATTGGACTCCAGGTTGGACTCCTGACTCCAATTAGCTTTGGAGAAGTCATTAGCCTTGGGGTTCACATACTCCAACCTACACTGAATGTTTAAATTATGTATTCAATATAGACAAGAAAATGCAATAGTTTGTATGTTATTAGTTTAAGCACACTGTGTTGTGACTTAGATTAAGATCAGATCAAATTTTATGTCAAATTTATGCAGAAATCCAGGTAATTCCAAAATGTTCACATACTTTTTCTTGCCACTGTATGCGTGATATGAACCAGTTAGCTAATGCTCTATATATAAATGATATGAACCAGTTAGCTAATGCTCTATATATAAATGATATGAACCAGTTAGCTAATGCTCTATATATAAATGATATGAACCAGTTAGCTAATGCTCTATATATAAATGATATGAACCAGTTAGCTAATGCTCTATATATAAATGATATGAACCAGTTAGCTAATGCTCTATATATAAATGATATGAACCAGTTAGCTAATGCTCTCTATATAAATGATATGAACCAGTTAGCTAATGCTCTATATATAAATGATATGAACCAGTTAGCTAATGCTCTATATATAAATGATATGAACCAGTTAGCTAATGCTCTATATATATAAATGATATGAACCAGTTAGCTAATGCTCTATATATAAATGATATGAACCAGTTAGCTAATGCTCTATATATAAATGATATGAACCAGTTAGCTAATGCTCTATATATAAATGATATGAACCAGTTAGCTAATGCTCTATATATAAATGATATGAACCAGTTAGCTAATGCTCTCTATATAAATGATATGAACCAGTTAGCTAATGCTCTCTATATAAATGATATGAACCAGTTAGCTAATGCTCTATATATAAATGATATGAACCAGTTAGCTAATGCTCTATATATAAATGATATGAACCAGTTAGCTAATGCTCTATATATAAATGATATGAACCAGTTAACTAATGCTCTATATATAACTGATATGAACCAGTTAGCTAATGCTCTCTATATAAATGATATGAACCAGTTAGCTAATGCTCTATATATAAATGATATGAACCAGTTAGCTAATGCTCTATATATAAATGATATGAACCAGTTAGCTAATGCTCTATATATAAATGATATGAACCAGTTAGCTAATGCTCTATATATAAATGATACGAACCAGTTAGCTAATGCTCTATATATAAATGATATGAACCAGTTAGCTAATGCTCTATATATAAATGATATGAACCAGTTAGCTAATGCTCTATATATAAATGATATGAACCAGTTAGCTAATGCTCTATATATAAATGATATGAACCAGTTAGCTAATGCTCTATATATAAATGATATGAACCAGTTAGCTAATGCTCTATATATAAATGATATGAACCAGTTAGCTAATGCTCTATATATAAATGATATGAACCAGTTAGCTAATGCTCTATATATAAATGATATGAACCAGTTAGCTAATGCTCTATATATAAATGATATGAACCAGTTAGCTAATGCTCTATATATAAATGATATGAACCAGTTAGCTAATGCTCTATATATAAATGATATGAACCAGTTAGCTAATGCTCTATATATAAATGATATGAACCAGTTAGCTAATGCTCTATATATAAATGATATGAACCAGTTAGCTAATGCTCTATATATAAATGATATGAACCAGTTAGCTAATGCTCTATATATAAATGATATGAACCAGTTAGCTAATGCTCTATATATAAATGATATGAACCAGTTAGCTAATGCTCTATATATAAATGATATGAACCAGTTAGCTAATGCTCTATATATAAATGATATGAACCAGTTAGCTAATGCTCTATATATAAATGATATGAACCAGTTAGCTAATGCTCTATATATAAATGATATGAACCAGTTAGCTAATGCTCTCTATATAAATGATATGAACCAGTTAGCTAATGCTCTATATATAAATGATATGAACCAGTTAGCTAATGCTCTATATATAAATGATATGAACCAGTTAGCTAATGCTCTCTATATAAATGATATGAACCAGTTAGCTAATGCTCTCTATATAAATGATATGAACCAGTTAGCTAATGCTCTCTATATAAATGATATGAACCAGTTAGCTAATGCTCTATATATAAATGATATGAACCAGTTAGCTAATGCTCTCTATATAAATGATATGAACCAGTTAGCTAATGCTCTATATATAAATGATATGAACCAGTTAGCTAATGCTCTATATATAAATGATATGAACCAGTTAGCTAATGCTCTATATATAAATGATATGAACCAGTTAGCTAATGCTCTATATATAAATGATATGAACCAGTTAGCTAATGCTCTATATATAAATGATATGAACCAGTTAGCTAATGCTCTATATATAAATGATATGAACCAGTTAGCTAATGCTCTATATATAAATGATATGAACCAGTTAGCTAATGCTCTCTATATAAATGATATGAACCAGTTAGCTAATGCTCTATATATAAATGATATGAACCAGTTAGCTAATGCTCTATATATAAATGATATGAACCAGTTAGCTAATGCTCTATATATAAATGATATGAACCAGTTAGCTAATGCTCTATATATAAATGATATGAACCAGTTAGCTAATGCTCTATATATAAATGATATGAACCAGTTAGCTAATGCTCTATATATAAATGATATGAACCAGTTAGCTAATGCTCTATATATAAATGATATGAACCAGTTAGCTAATGCTCTCTATATAAATGATATGAACCAGTTAGCTAATGCTCTATATATAAATGATATGAACCAGTTAGCTAATGCTCTCTATGAGTCAGACCAGGTTTACAGGTTTGGACAATTGTTCTACTCGGATATGGATGGTTATTCTGTTCTTGTCACTCATTACGTATTCAACTTGATATAATGTACCCACTGTTACTCTTTCCTGGGAATTTTCCCAAGTTTCATACTTTTACAGTTAACTTCCAAATAGAAAGAGGATTGGTTTTGTTTGGATCAGGTATCTATATTAAGTCATTATTCCATTGTTGTAACTATGCATCTCTGCAAAGTCCTGATCCTATCCCATTGGATAAATGTCTCAAGGATGAAACTGTAAATTGCCCCAGATACAGAAAGGAGTGTCTACTAAGTTGATAAATAATGTAGGTCTCTGTAAGGGGTAAATCCAGGTTCTTTCCAAAAGTGTGTAGATGTGTGTGTATGTGTGTGTGGGGATGCGTCTGTAGATGTGTGTGTATGTGTGTGTTATAGTCTACCAATTAGACTCAGATGTCACTTCCAAACAAAGTAAGCAACTTATCCAACCCATATACAGTTTACCTTCCTTATGCAAAACTCATGGTTGCATAAAAGTAATGTGATGTGTTTAAAATGTCCCATATATTATTCAGAAACTGTGCCATGATTATGCGTGCATGCGTCTGTGTGTGTGCGTGTTCAGTTACTGACAAGGTGTTGAGGTCCAGGTGTCTGTTGGCTCCCAGGTGTTACAGTACAGAGATGTGCTGCTGCTTTAGATTGGGGACTAAATGTAACCTTCATGGGAGAAGACAGTCATCCGCTGTTCTCTTTCCGGAAATGTGCACTTGGTCACTTCCCTTCATGGATTAGATAGGGAAGGTGGTAAAAGAACTATGGGTCTGGTTCTGATAAGGGCTTACAAAGAAAAACTTCCAAAAGGACTAATTCAAGGCACAATTGTATTCTTTCTATAAGACTGGTGTAAGAAATATGGTGTGTGAAAACTGCCTCTAGCACATGGTTACATCAATCCAATGTTTTCAAATGTGTGGGCAGGAGTGCAACAGTTTGGGAGAAATGACACATAATTGGGACACAGGGACAGACAGAGATTAACAGCTTCATTATTCCCCAGTGGATGTACAGGTAACTGACTAAATAAACACTGGAGTAAATGAGGGGATACAAAGTGTATTGAATGCAGGTGCTTCCACACAGGTGTGGTTCCTGAGTTCATTAAGCAATTAACATCCCATCATGCTTAGGGTCATGTATAAAAATGCTGGGCAGGCCATTCTTTTGTCTACCATGGCTATGCCCCCATAGGATGATATTGCCTCCATCCACAGGGCACAAGGGGTTACTGAAGGGTTTGATGAGCATGACAACTATGTATGTCATTGCTGTCTGTTACCAGACCTCAACCCAATTGAACACTTATGGGAGATTCTGGAGTGGCACCTGAGACAGTGTTTCCCACCAACTTCAACAAAACACCAAATGATGGAATTTCTGGTGGAAGAATATTGTTGCATCCCTCCAATAGAGTTCCAGACACTTAGAATCTGAAAAGTCTCATTCTGTCTGTTCTGGCTCTTGGTGGCCCAACGCCCTATTAAGACACTTAATGTTGCAGTTTCCTTCACCCTTATATTGTAATGTTGTGGTTGCTGTCTATTATATTTCTCTCTTGTCAGATAGAAAGTAACAGCAGAAGGTTCACAGCGGTAGCTGTTGGCTGAGAGTACTCTGGTCTACACAGCATCACGTTGCCATGGCAACTCCCCACTTTCAAAAACTACCTCTACGGTACATGCAGTTCAGATTGCAAAGAGCCACTGGGCACACACTCGTTGAATCAACGTTGTTATCCACTTCATTTCAATGAAATGACGTTGAACCAACGTAGAATAGACGTTGAATTGACGTCCGTGCCCAGTGGGACGTTTCCAGCCATGAACAAGCAATGAGCTTTCTGTGAATGTTGTTACCTCCGGCCCCAGCCAGTCTTATAAGATCTCCCCACTTCCTATTACCACTGACGGTTGCTGTGTCTGTGAGGGTTACTGTGTCTCACTCTCTTTTACAGTCCGTGACTGTGTCTGTGAGGGTTACTGTGTCTCACTCTCTTTTACAGTCCGTGACTGTGTCTGTGAGGGTTACTGTGTCTCACTCTCTTTTACAGTCCGTGACTGTGTCTGTGAGGGTTACTGTGTCTCACTCTCTTTTACAGTCCGTGACTGTGTCTGTGAGGGTTACTGTGTCTCACTCTCTTTTACAGTCCGTGACTGTGTCTGTGAGGGTTACTGTGTCTCACTCTCTTTTACAGTCCGTGACTGTGTCTGTGAGGGTTACTGTGTCTCACTCTCTTTTACAGTCCGTGACTGTGTCTGTGAGGGTTACTGTGTCTCACTCTCTTTTACAGTCCGTGACTGTGTCTGTGACTCTGTGTCTGGTCTGCTAATGTGACATACAGGAGAACTGTAGAGCAGAAACCTTGATGTGAAATAGAGCTGTAAACCCATGTCAGCTTGGGAGACAGAAAGTTAAAGGCCTATTATGTCAGCAGTTCTGTGTGATTGAGATGTTTTATTTCCCTCTTCGACGTAGAGGCCTAAACAATGAATAGCATAACACATCACAACACATCACAGTTACAGACATACAGCCCTGGGACCTACTGTACTATAATGAGAACATGTTCTTCTCTCTGCATAAAGCCCTGGGACCTACTGTAGTCTAATGACAACATGTTCTTCTCTCTGCATAAAGCCCTGGGACCTACTGTAGTCTAATGACAACATGTTCTTCTCTCTGCATAAAGCCCTGGGACCTGCTGTACTCTAATGAGAACATGTTCCTCTCTGCATAAAGCCCTGGGACCTACTGTAGTCTAATGAGAACATGTTCTTCTCTCTGCATAAAGCCCTGGGACCTACTGTAGTCTAATGACAACATGTTCTTCTCTCTGCATAAAGCCCTGGGACCTACTGTAGTCTAATGACAACATGTTCTTCTCTCTGCATAAAGCCCTGGGACCTGCTGTACTCTAATGAGAACATGTTCCTCTCTGCATAAAGCCCTGGGACCTACTGTAGTCTAATGAGAACATGTTCTTCTCTCTGCATAAAGCCCTGGGACCTACTGTAGTCTAATGAGAACATGTTCTTCTCTCTGCATAAAGCCCTGGGACCTACTGTAGTCTAATGAGAACATGTTCTTCTCTCTGCATATAGCCCTGGGACCTACTGTAGTCTAATGACAACATGTTCTTCTCTCTGCATAAAGCCCTGAGAACTACTGTAGTCTAATGACAACATGTTCTTCTCTCTGCATAAAGCCCTGAGAACTACTGTAGTCTAATGACAACATGTTCTTCTCTCTGCATAAAGCCCTGGGACCTACTGTAGTCTAATGAGACCATGTTGATCTCTGTGCCTGTCTGTAATGTGTGTCTAGATGTTGGTCTCTGTGCCTGTCTGTCATGTGTGTCTGGATGAGAGAGGGTCGGTTGATCGGCCGCACCTCCTTCATAGTGTCTCCTCCTCCCTTCATGTACTGAAACCAGGTCTGTACCACTACCTCCCTCAGCACTACCTACTTAAACTCTCCCTATCTCTCACTTTCTCTCTCTTCTTTTATCTATTTTTCTCTCTCTTTTTTGGTCTTTCTCTCTGAGATACACTTTCTCACTCTCTCTCTCTTTCTCTCTCTCTCTCTTCCTTTTACTCATTTAAATTCTATTCAATTCAATTTGCTTTATTGGCATAACGTAACAATGTACATACTGCCAAAGCTCACTTTGGATATTTACAATCTGAAAATAATAAGAATCAAAATAAAATTGTCAATGGGAACAACAATAACCTAGGGTCAAAATAACCATACATTGAACATTAAAACCTCTCTGGGATATTCAGTACAGTAGAGTCCCACCCCGCCAACAGCCAGGGAATGTGCAGGGCGCCAAATTCAAAACAACAAAAATCTCATAATTACAATTCCTCAAGCATACAAGTATTTTATACAATTTTAAAGATAAAATTCTCGTTAATCCAGCCACAGCGTCTGATTTCAAAAAGGCTTTACAGCGAAAGCACCACAAACAATTATGTTAGTTCACCACCAAGTCACATAAATACACAGCCATTTTTCTAGCCAAAGAGAGGAGTCACAAAAAGCAGAATTATAGATAAAATTAATCTCTAACGTTTGATGAGCTTCATCAGATGACACTCATAGGACTTCATGTTACACAATACATGTATGTTTTGTTCGATAAAGTGCATATTTATATCCAAAAATCTCATTTTACATTGTCGTGTTAGTTTCAGTAGTTCCAAAACATGCAGTGATTTTGCAGAGAGCCACGTCAATTTACAGAAATACTCATAATAAACATTGATAAAATATACAACTATTATACATGGAACTTCAGATAAACTTCTCCTTAATGCAACCGCTGTGTCAGATTTTTTTGTGCAGTCAACAGAAGTCACAAATAACATTATAAATATTAACTTAACTTTGATGATCTTCATCAGAATGTACTCCCAGGAATCCCAGTTCCACAATAAATGTTTGATTTGTTCGATAAAGTTCATAATTTATGTCCAAATAGCTCCTTTTGTTAGGGCTTTTGGTGAACAATTCCAAAGATCTATGGCTCTGTGGGGTGTGTTTGTGTTTGTGAACAGAGCCCCAGGACCAGTTTGCTTAGGGGACTTCTCCAGGTTCATCTCTCTGTAGGTTATGGCTTTGTTATGGAAGGTTTGGGAATCGCTTCCTTTTAGGTGGTTGTAGAATTTAACGTCTCTTTTCTGGATTTGGATCATTAGTGGGTATCGGCCTAATTCTGCTCTGCATTATTTGGTGTTTTTTATGTTGTACACGGAGGATATTTTTGCAGAATTCTGCATACAGAGTCTCAATTTGGTGTTTGTCTCCTTTTGTGAAATCTTTGTTGGTGAGTGGAACCCAGACCTCAGAACCATAAAGGGCAATGGGCTCTATGACTGATTCAAGTATTTTTAGCCAGATCCTAATTGGTATGTTGCATTTTATGTACCTTTTGATGGCATAGAATGCCCTTCTTGCCCTTCAGATCGTTCACAGCTTTGTGGAAGTTACCTGTGGCGCTGATGTTTAGGCCAAGTTATGCATAGTTGTTCTTACTGAGATTACTGTCAGGGCCCAGGTCTGGCAGAATCTGTGCAGATTTAGGTGCTGCTGTAGGTCCTCCTTGGTTGGTGACAGAAGCACCAGATCATCAGCAAACAGTAGACATTTGACTTCAGATTCTAGTAGGGTGAGGCCGGGTGCTACAGACTTTTCTAGTGCCTTCGCCAATTTGTTGATATATATGTTGAAGAGGGTGGGGCTTAAGCTGCATCCCTGTCTCACCCCACGGCCCTGTGGGAAGAAATGTGTGTTTTTTGCCAATCTTAACCACACACTTGTTGTTTGTGTACATGGATTTTATAATGTTGTATGTTTTACCCCCAACACCACTTTCCATCCATTTGTATAGCAGACCCTCATGCCAAATTGATTCAAAGGCTTTTTTTTAGATCAATAAAGACTTTACCTTTATTTTGGTTTGTTTGGTTGTCAATTAGGGTGTGCAGGGTAAATACGTGGACTGTTGTATGGTAATTTGGTAAAAAGCCGATTTGACATTTTCTCTGTACATTGTTTCATTGAGGAAATGTACGAGTCTGCTGTTAATGATAATGCAGAGGATTTTCTCAAGGTTGCTGTCGATGCATATCCCACGGTAGTTATTGGGGTCAAATTTGTCTCCACTTTTGTGGATTGGGGTGATCAGTCCTTGGTTTTTAATATTGGGGAATATGCCAGAGCTAAGGATGATGTTAAAGAGTTTTAGTATAGCCAATTGGAATTTGTTGTCTGTATATTTGATCATTTCATTAAGGATACCATCAACACCACAGGCCTTTTGGGTTTTTATTTTGTCCTGTAGCTCATTCAGGGTAATTGGAGAATCCAGTTGGTTCTGATTGTCTTTAATAGTTGATTATAAGATTTGTATTTGATCCTGTATATGTTTTTGCTCTTTATTCTTTGTTATAGAGCCAAAAAGATTAGAGAAGTGGTTTACCCATACATCTCCATTTTGGATAGATAATTCTTCGTGTTGTTGTTTGTTTAGTGTTTTCCAATTTTCCCAGAAGTGGTTAAAGTCTATGGATTCTTCAATTACATTGAGCTGGTTTCTGACGTGCTGTTCCTTCTTTTTTCCGTAGTGTATTTCTGTATTGTTTTAGTGATTCACCATAGTGAAGGCGTAGACTCAGGTTTTCCGGGTCTCTATGTTTTTGGTTGGACAGGTTTCTCAATTTCTTTCTTAGATTTTTGCATTCTTCATCAAACCATTTGTCATTGTTGTTCATTTTCTTCAGTGTTCTATTTGAGATTTTTAGATTTGATAGGGAAGCTGAGAGGTTAAATATACTGTTAAGATTTTCTACTGCCAGGTTTACACCTTCATTATTACAGCGGAACGTTTTACCCAGGAAATTGTCTAAAAGGGATTGAATTTGTTGTTGTCATGCAGGTGAAAGAGGACCCAAAAGCGACTTAACAGAAACAGAGTTTATTCAAGTCCAAACAGGGAATAACAGAAATCCTCTAGTCTGTAGAGGGGAATAACAAGAGAAGCGGCCACAGACTGCAGGTCGCTTCGGGTAGGCGCAGGCCGTAGTTGACAGAGACACCTGCTCACACGCAGCATCTGATGAAGGCAAAAAACACGACAGGACAGGGCGATACACAATCACAGCAAAAACACGACAGGACAGGGCGATACACAATCACAGCACGGTGAATTCTAAACAAGGAACCGACAGGACAGGAACGGAACAAAAAAAGGAATAAATAGGGACTCCAATCAGGGGAAAGGATCGGGAACAGGTGTGGGAAGACTAAATGATGATTAGGGGAATAGGAACAGCTGGGAGCAGGAACGGAACGATAGAGAGAAGAGAGAGCGAGAGAGTGAGAGAGGGAGGGGGAGAGAGAGGGATAGAAAGAGGGAAAGAACCTAATAAGACCAGCAGAGGGAAACGAATAGAATGGGGAGCACAGGGACAAGACATGATAATAAATGACAAACATGACAGTACCCCCCACTCACCGAGCGCCTCCTGGCGCACTCGAGGAGGAATCCTGGCGGCAACGGAGGAAATCATCGATGAGTGAACGGTCCAGCACGTCCCGAGACGGAACCCAACTCCTCTCCTCAGGACCGTAACCCTCCCAATCCACTAAGTATTGGTGACCCCGTCCCGAGAACGCATGTCCATGATCTTATGTACCTTGTAAATAGGTGCGCTCTCGACAAGGACGGGAGGGGGAGGGAAGACGAACGGGGTGCGAAGAAAGGGCTTAACACAGGAGACATGGAAGACAGGATGGACGCGACGAAGATGTCGCGGAAGAAGCAGTCGCACAGCGACAGGATTGACGACCTGGGAGACACGGAACGGACCAATGAACCGCGGAGTCAACTTACGAGAAGCTGTCGTAAGAGGAAGGTTGCGAGTGGAAAGCCACACTCTCTGGCCGCAACAATACCTTGGACTCTTAATCCTGCGTTTATTGGCGGCTCTCACAGTCTTCCCCGCAGACAAAGGCAGACCGGTAGTGAAGCCTAAGGCGATGTGAGACCATGGTCGAGAAGGAATGGGGAGCGGTCTGAGACGACCGGCAGGAGGAGAGTTACCCGACTTAGTCTGCGCGCAGTCCGAACAAGCAGCCACGAAACGGCGCGTGTCACGCTCCTGAGTCGGCCACCAAAAGCGCTGGCGAATAGACGCAAGAGTGCCTCGAACACCGGGATGACCAGCTAACTTGGCAGAGTGAGCCCACTGAAGAACAGCCAGACGAGTGGAAACAGGAACGAAAAGGAGGTTACTAGGACAAGCGCGGCGACGCAGTGTGCGTGAGTGCTTGCTTAACCTGTCTTTCAATTCCCCAGACTGTTAACCCGACAACACGCCCATAAGGAAGAATCCCCTCGGGATCAGTAGAAGCCACAGAAGAACTAAACAGACGGGATAAGGCATCAGGCTTGGTGTTCTTGCTACCCGGACGGTAAGAAATCACAAACTCGAAACGAGCGAAAAACAACGCCCAACGAGCTTGACGGGCATTAAGTCGTTTGGCAGAACGGATGTACTCAAGGTTCTTATGGTCTGTCCAAACGACAAAGGAACGGTCGCCCCCTCCAACCACTGTCGCCATTCGCCTAGGGCTAAGCGGATGGCGAGCAGTTCACGGTTACCCACATCATAGTTGCGCTCAGATGGCGACAGGCGATGAGAAAAATAAGCGCAAGGATGAACCTTATCGTCAGACTGGAAGCGCTGGGATAGAATGGCTCCCACGCCTACCTCTGAAGCGTCAACCTCGACAATGAATTGTCTAGTGACGTCAGGAGTAACGAGGATAGGAGCGGACGTAAAACGTTCTTTTAGAAGATCAAAAGCTCCCTGGGCGGAACCGGACCACTTAAAACACGTCTTGACAGAAGTAAGAGCTGTGAGAGGAGCAGCAACTTGACCGAAATTACGAATGAAACGCCGATAGAAATTAGCGAAACCTAAAAAGCGCTGCAACTCGACACGTGACCTTGGAACGGGCCAATCACTGACAGCTTGGACCTTAGCGGAATCCATCTGAATGCCTTCAGCGGAAATAACGGAACCGAGAAAAGTAACGGAGGAGACATGAAAAGAGCACTTCTCAGCCTTTACGTAGAGACAATTCTCTAAAAGGCGCTGTAGAACACGTCGAACGTGCTGAACATGAATCTCGAGTGACGGAGAAAAAATCAGGATATCGTCAAGATAGACAAAAACAAAAATGTTCAGCATGTCTCTCAGAACATCATTAACTAATGCCTGAAAAACAGCTGGCGCATTGGCGAGACCGAACGGCAGAACCCGGTACTCAAAATGCCCTAACGGAGTGTTAAACGCCGTTTTCCACTCGTCCCCCTCTCTGATGCGCACGAGATGGTAAGCGTTACGAAGGTCCAACTTAGTAAAGCACCTGGCTCCCTGCAGAATCTCGAAGGCTGATGACATAAGGGGAAGCGGATAACGATTCTTAACCGTTATGTCATTCAGCCCTCGATAATCCACGCAGGGGCGCAGAGTACCGTCCTTCTTCTTAACAAAAAGAACCCCGCCCCGGCCGGAGAAGAAGAAGGCACTATGGTACCGGCGTCAAGAGACACAGACAAATAATCCTCGAGAGCCTTACGTTCGGGAGCCGACAGAGAGTATAGTCTACCTCGAGGAGGAGTGGTCCCCGGAAGGAGATCAATACTACAATCATACGACCGGTGAGGAGGAAGGGAGTTGGCTCGGGACCGACTGAAGACCGTGCGCAGATCATGATATTCCTCCGGCACTCCTGTCAAATCGCCAGGTTCCTCCTGAGAAGTAGGGACAGAAGAAACGGGAGGGATGGCAGACATTAAACACTTCACATGACAAGAAACGTTCCAGGATAGGATAGAATTACTAGACCAATTAATAGAAGGATTATGACATACTAGCCAGGGATGACCCAAAACAACAGGTGTAAACGGTGAACGGAAAATCAAAAAGAAATAGTCTCACTGTGGTTACCAGATACTGTGAGAGTTAAAGGTAGTGTCTCAAATTTAATACTGGGAAGATGACTACCATCTAAGGCAAACATGGGCGTAGGCTTGTCTAACGGTCTGAAAGGAATGTTATGTTTCCGAACCCATGCTTCGTCCATGAAACAACCCTCAGCCCCAGAGTCAATCAAGGCACTGCATGTAGCACCGAACCGGTCCAGCGTAGATGGACCGACATAGTAGTACAAGATCTAGATGAAGAGACCTGAGTAGTAGCGCTCACCAGTAGCCCTCCGCTTACTGATGGGCTCTGGCCTCTTACTGGACATGAATTAACAAAATGTCCAGCAACTCCGCAATAGAGGCACAGGCGGTTGGTGATCCTCCGTTCCCTCTCCTTAGTCGAGATGCGAATCCCTCCCAGCTGCATGGGCTCAGTCTCAAAGCCAGAGGAGGGAGATGGTTGCGATGCGGAGCAGGGAAACACCGTTGATGCGAGCTCTCTTCCATGAGCCCGGTGACGAAGATCTACCCGTCGTTCTATGCGGATGGCGAGAGCAATCAAAGAGTCCACATCTGAAGGAACCTCCCGGGAGAGAATCTCATCCTTAACCACTGCGTGGAGTCCCTCCAGAAAACGAGCGAGCAGCGCCGGCTCGTTCCACTCACTAGAGGCAGCAAGAGTGCGAAACTCAATAGAATAATCCGTTATGGACCGTTCACCTTGGCATAAGGAAGCCAGGGCCCTAGAAGCCTCCCTACCAAAAACTGAACGGTCAAAAACCCGAATCATCTCCTCTTTAAAGTTCTGGAACTTGTTAGAGCAATCAGCCCTTGCCTCCCAGATAGCTGTGCCCCATTCTCGAGCCCGGCCAGTAAGGAGTGAAATGACGTAAGCAACCCGAGCTCTCTCTCTAGAGTATGTGTTGGGTTGGAGAGAGAACACAATCTCACACTGCGTGAGAAAGGAGCGGCACTCAGTGGGCTGCCCGGAGTAGCAAGGTGGGTTATTAACCCTAGGTTCTGGAGGCTCGGCAGGCCAGGAAGTAACAGGTGGCACGAGCCGTAGACTCTGGAACTGTCCAGAGAGGTCGGAAACCTGAGCGGCCAGGTTCTCCACGGCATGGCGAGCAGCAGACAATTCCTGCTCGTGTCTGCCGAGCATGGCTCCTTGGATCTTGACGGCAGTGTAACGAGCGTCTGAAGTCGCTGGGTCCATTCCTTGGTCGGTTCCTTCTGTCATGCAGGTGAAAGAGGACCCAAAAGCGACTTAACAGAAACAGAGTTTATTCAAGTCCAAACAGGGAATAACAGAAATCCTCTAGTCTGTAGAGGGGAATAACAAGAGAAGCGGCCACAGACTGCAGGTCGCCGGGTAGGCGCAGGCCGTAGTTGACAGAGACACCTGCTCACACGCAGCATCTGATGAAGGCAAAAAACACGACAGGACAGGGCGATACACAATCACAGCAAAAACACGACAGGACAGGGCGATACGCAATCACAGCATGGTGAATACTAAACAAGGAACCGACGGGACAGGAACGGAACACAAAGGAATAAATAGGGACTCTAATCAGGGGAAAGGATCGGGAACAGGTGTGGGAAGACTAAATGATGATTAGGGGAATAGGAACAGCTGGGAGCAGGAACGGAACGATATAGAGAAGAGAGAGCGAGAGAGTGAGAGAGGGAGGGGGAGAGAGAGGGATAGAAGGAGGGAAAGAACCAAATAAGACCAGCAGAGGGAAACGAATAGAATGGGGAGCACAGGGACAAGACATGATAATAAATGACAAACATGACAGTTGTTGCCTAATTGTTTTTTGATAGGTTTCCAAACTGCATTCCTTCCATCTATTGCATTTCTTAATGTTACTCAGTTCCTTTGTCTTTGATGCTTCATGATTGAGTATTGCTCTGTTCAAGTAGACTGTGACTTTGCTGTGGTCTGATAGGGGTGTCAGTGGGCTGACTGTGAACGCTCTGAGAGACTCTGGGTTGAGGTCAGTGATAAAGTAGTCTACAGTACTACTGCCAAGAGATGAGCTATAGGTGTACCTACCATAGGAGTCCCCTCGAAGCCTACCATTGACTATGTACATACCCAGCGTGCGACAGAGCTGCAGGAGTTGTGACCCGTTTTTGTTGGTTATGTTGTCATAGTTGTGCCTAGGGGGGGCATATGGGGGAGGGAATGCTGTCACTTGCAGGCAGGTGTTTGTCCCTCTCTCTCTTTCTCTCTCTCTCTCATACTTGTCACGAACCGGCTCAAAGCCCGTAACAAAGGGAGACAACGTGGAGATAAGGAGTATCAAAATATATATTTATTAACTAAAGCAACTAAGGAAAATATCCAATGGTGTGTGTAATCAGTAATCAGTAGTGTAAGTGAGTGTTTTGCATGCAAGAATGTGATAATGCAGGGTGTTGAAAGGTGCTAAAGCAAACAAACAAAAGGCCACCAAGAACCACAACACAATCTACAAAGGTGTCTGCATGGAGAGAGTCTCTTCCATGAATGTGGAAGAGGTCTATTTATCCTGGGAGACACCTGGCCCAGGTGTTTCCCATGTAGCTGACGACCCTCTCAACTCCGCCCACCGGCATCCTAATAAGGAAACAAGAACAAAGACAGAATACGGCAGACAGAGTGGGAGGGTCGTCACATACCCCAAATCTCTGTTTTGTACACCAGCTATCAGTATCACACACTCTGACAGGAGAGGAAAGGAGAAGAGAGGGTATCATGCAGACAGAGGAGAGGAGAACAGGGGAGAGACGTGTGTGGCTGTTTCAGCTCTTTCTGCTGCCTCTGCAGTTATATCAAGGAGAGTGTCAGAGTGAGTGGCTGTAGATTCATATGGAATAGAGACACTGTTGTCTGAGGAAAGACAGAGCAAACAGAGGCTAACACTGTTCACTGCTTTAGGAAGGGATTGCTGAGGAAGACAAACAGGCTAACACTGATCGCTGCTTTAGGAAGGGAGTGCTGAGGGAGACAAACAGGCTAACACTGTCCACTGCTTTAGGAAGGGAGTGCTGAGGAAGACAAACAGGCTAACACTGTTCACTGCTTTAGGAAGGGAGTGCTGAGGGAGACAAACAGGCTAACACTGTTCACTGCTTTAGGAAGGGATTGCTGAGGAAGACAAACAGGCTAACACTGATCGCTGCTTTAGGAAGGGAGTGCTGAGGGAGACAAACAGGCTAACACTGTCCACTGCTTTAGGAAGGGAGTGCTGAGGAAGACAAACAGGCTAACACTGTTCACTGCTTTAGGAAGGGAGTGCTGAGGGAGACAAACAGGCTAACACTGTCCACTGCTTTAGGAAGGGAGTGCTGAGGAAGACAAACAGGCTGACACTGTCCACTGCTTTAGGAAGGGAGTGCTGAGGGAGACAAACAGGCTAACACTGTCCACTGCTTTAGGAAGGGAGTGCTGAGGAAGACAAACAGGCTGACACTGTCCACTGCTTTAGGAAGGGAGTGCTGAGGGAGACAAACAGGTTAACACTGTCCACTGCTTTAGGAAGGGAGTGCTGAGGAAGACAAACAGGCTGACACTGTTCACTGCTTTAGGAAGGCAGTGCTGAGGGAGACAAACAGGCTAACACTGTCCACTGCTTTAGGAAGGGAGTGCTGAGGAAGACAAACAGGCTAACACTGTTCACTGCTTTAGGAAGGGAGTGCTGAGGAAGACAAACAGGCTAACACAGTTCACTGCTTTAGGAAGGGATTACTGAGGAAGACAAACAGGCTAACACTGATCACTGCTTTAGGAAGGGAGTGCTGAGGAAGACAAACAGGCTAACACAGTTCACTGCTTTAGGAAGGGATTACTGAGGAAGACAAACAGGCTAACACTGATCACTGCTTTAGGAAGAGAGTGCTGAGGAAGACAAACAGGCTGATACTGTTCACTGCTTTAGGAAGGGAGTGCTGAGGAAGACAAACAGGCTGATACTGTTCACTGCTTTAGGAAGGGAGTGCTGAGGAAGACAAACAGGCTGACACTGTTCACTGCTTTAGGAAGGGAGTGCTGAGGAAGACAAACAGGCTGACACTGTTCACTGCTTTAGGAGGGGAGTGCTGAGGAAGACAAACAGGCTGATACTGTTCACTGCTTTAGGAAGGGAGTGCTGAGGAAGACAAACAGGCTGATACTGTTCACTGCTTTAGGAAGGGAGTGCTGAGGAAGACAAACAGGCTGACACTGTTCACTGCTTTAGGAGGGGAGTGCTGAGGAAGACAAACAGGCTAACACTGTTCACTGCTTTAGGAAGGGAGTGCTGAGGGAGACAAACAGGCTAACACTGTTCACTGCTTTAGGAAGAGAGTGCTGAGGAAGATAAACAGGCTAACACTGATCGCTGCTTTAGGAAGAGAGTGCTGAGGAAGATAAACAGGCTAACACTGTTCACTGCTTTAGGAAGGGAGTGCTGCGGAAATTAGATGCATTGTGATCCACCGGACCATGAAGAAATGGATTATGGCTAAAATATGCCAAACTTTAATATACAGACTAATACACTTTGAAGATATTATATAGATTGTGACTCTAAGTATCAGTTATATTTTATGTGTGTGTGTGTGGAGATTATATGGAATGGATTAGATAGGAGTCATGGGGTAATTGGAGCTATTTGCAGAGGTCTGTTTTGCCCTAACTAGTCAAAACTAGAGGTCGATTAATTCGGGCTGATTTCAAGTTTTCATAACAATCGGAGATCTGTATTTTTTTACTCCTTTATTGAATCTTTATTTATCTAGGCAAGTCAGTTAAGAACACATTTTTACTTTCAATGACGGCCTAGGAACGGTGGGTTAACTGCCTCCTTCAGGGGCAGAAATACAGATTTTCACCTTGTCAGCCCGTGGGATCCAATCTTGCAACCGTACAGTTAACTAGTCCAACGCAATAACGACCTGCCTCTTGTTGCACTCCACAAGGAGACGTTACGCGAATGCAGTAAGCCAAGGTAAGTTGCTAGCTAGCATTAAACTTATCTTATAAAAAACAATCAATCAATCATAATCACTAGTTAACTACACATGGTTGATGATATTACTAGATATTATCTAGCGTGTCCTGCGTTGCGTATAATCTGACTGAGCATATAAGCATACAAGTATCTAAGTATCTGACTGAGCAGTGGTAGGCAGAAGCATTCATTCACACAGCACTTTCCTGCGTTTTGCCAGCAGCTCTTCGTTGTGCGTAAAGCATTGCGCTGTTTATGACTTCAAGCCTATCAACTCCTGAGATGAGGCTGGTGTAACGGCTAGCTAGTTAGCGCGCGCTAATATCGTTTAAAACGTCACTTGCTCTGAGCCTGTGGTTGTTCCCCTTGCTCTGCATGGGTAATGCTGCTTTGAGGGTGGCTGTTGTCGTTGTGTTTCTGTTTCGAGCCCAGGGAGGAGCGAGGAGAGGGACGGAAGCTATACTGTTACACTGGCAATACTAAAGCTGGGCAGTACTCTAAGTGTGATAGGACCAGGGATTGACCATGTAACTGGACAGTACTCTTAAGTGTGATAGGACCAGGGATTGACAATATAACCGGGCAGTACTCTAAGTGTGATAGGACCAGGGATTGACAATATAACCGGGCAGTACTCTAAGTGTGATAGGACCAGGGATTGACCATATAACTGGACAGTACTCTCAGTGCGATAGGACCAGTGTTATGCTCGTTGATGGAAGGATCGGACCAAGGTGCAGCGTGGTAGGCGTACATCTTACTTTATTCAATGAACACTGAAAAAACAACAAATACAACCGAAACATAATGTTTAGTTGGGCTAAACAGCACAGTACCAAAAACAAGATCCCACCAACTACAGGTGGGAAAAGGCTGCCTAAGTATGATCCCGAATCAGAGACAACGATAGACAGCTGCCTCTGATTGGGAACCATACCCGGCCAACAAAGAAATAGAAAACATAGATTGCCCACCCTAGTCACTCCCTGACCTAACCAAAATAGAGAATAAAAGGGCTCTCTAAGGTCAGGGCGTGACAACCAGGGATTGACCATATAACTGGACAGTAGGGATTGAATCACCTGATTCAGTGTGCTAGATGTTACATACTCTGAAAATATTATTGTAACAGCAATTCCCTTACCCATCTTAATAACAATATTATATATGTGTTCTGACCACGATAAAGCTGTGTCCAACATGACACCAGCTAACCCAAATAGCAAATTTTTAGGATAATAGCTCATTTTGACTTTGCAATTGGCCCGTCTAGCTGGACCAGAAATCACTCAGTTCTGCTTCCAGGGAAAGATTAATAACAATAAACGGTAACCTGCAACTCGCAATGCCGTTATCGCCTACTTGCACATCTACCTCTTGCTTCTCCAATCTTCACACACACACACACACACACACACACACACACACACACACACACACACACACACACACACACACACACACACACACACACACACACACACACACACACACACACACACACACACACACACACACACACACACACACACACACACACTCACACACTGGATGTCTTGAGAAAGAGTAAGAATCCCCAGTCATCTGTCAGATATGAGAGGGAAAATGAGAGAAGAGGAGAAGAGAGGGAGGGGGGAAGAGAGGAAGAGAGGGAGGGAGAGAGAGAGGGAGGGAGGAAGTGAGGAAGAGAGGGAGGGAGAGAGAGCGGCAGAGGGAGGAAAGGGGGGAAGAGGGAAGAGGGAAGAGACAGAGAGAGAGGGAGGAGGGAGGGAAAGAGAAGGGGAGGAAGGAGAGAAAATAACAAATGTAGAGGAATCTATTTCTAGACTTCAGAGAAGCACCATCCCACCTCAGTAATTCCTCTGGTATTCTGAGGGATATGGAGAAGAAATCTCTACCCCGTCTCAAAGCGCTTCTCTACCCTGCTTCAATTGATCTTATTTCACTTGAAACGGGTTCATATTCTATAGATGTCTCAGGCATTTAGAGAAGCCACAGACAGTGGGGGGTAGATGCTAAGTGGGATCCTTGGGACGCCCCTACCTTAAACCTTAACCCTTACCCTTATCCTAACCTTAATCTTAACCATAACCCTTAGCTAACCCTAACCTTGACCTGAACAGTTTTACATTGCAACATCCCAAGGATCCCACTCAGACTTTTCTGTGAGGGGAACTGACAGGAACAGGAACAGCCCAGAGTTTTAGTAGTAATGTATTTTTTGATTTGGTTTAGGGTTTGTAAATAAGAATTTGTTCTTAACTGACTTGCCTAGTTAAATAAAGGTAAAAAAAAAAATTAAAGTAGAAAGCTGATTGGTCAGCTCATCTTCCTCAGTAAGATGACATCATCTTCTATAAGCATTTTTTAAATGGTGCGTTGGAGATACAAGTTTTAGGTGGTTTAAAAAAAAAAATCCTCCAATTTATGCTTTGGTCACAAATACGAGAATAGGATGAGTCAACAACATTGTTAAGATAGGAGTTAATGGAATATGAACTTTAAAAATGATCACTGGACAGTTAGTGTAACATAAATAGGCTCCTAGATGAAACCCAGTATAGCCTAGCAGTTGTCATGGATGAGTTACATCTGGCTGAAAAGCTCACTTTTCCAATCTACAGTAACGTCACTCTCCTCCTACATCATCTGGAGGAAGTCTAGATTACATTTACATTTACATTTAAGTCATTTAGCAGACGCTCTTATCCAGAGTGACTTACAAATTGGTGCATTCACCTTATGACATCCAGTGGAACAGTCACTTTACATTAGTGCATCTAAATCTTAAAGGGGGGGGGGTGAGAGGGATTACTTATCCTATCCTAGGTATTCCTTAAAGAGGTGGGGTTTCAGGTGTCTACTCCGCTGTCCTGGCGTCGTGAGGGAGTTTGTTCCACCATTGGGGGGCCAGAGCAGCGAACAGTTTTGACTGGGCTGAGCGGGAACTGTACTTCCTCAGTGGTAGGGAGGCGAGCAGGCCAGAGGTGGATAATAATATAATAATAATATGCCATTTAGCAGACGCTTTTATCCAAAGCGACTTACAGTCATGTGTGCATACATTCTACGTATGGGTGGTCCCGGGGATCGAACCCACTACCCTGGCGTTACAAGCGCCATGCTCTACCAACTGAGCTACAGAAGGGCACTGGATGAACGCAGTGCCCTTGTTTGGGTGTAGGGCCTGATCAGAGCCTGGAGGTACTGAGGTGCCGTTCCCCTCACAGCTCCGTAGGCAAGCACCATCTGTCCTGTTCCAATCTACAGTAACGTCACTCTCCTCCCACACCATCTGGAGGAAGTCTAGATTCTGTCCTGTTCCAATCTACAGTAACGTCACTCTCCTCCCACGCCATCTGGAGGAAGTCTAGATTCTGTCCTGTTCCAATCTACAGTAACGTCACTCTCCTCCCACGCCATCTGGAGGAAGTCTAGATTCTGTCCTGTTTCAATCTACAGTAACGTCACTCTCCTCCCACACCATCTGGAGGAAGTCTAGATTCTGTCCTGTTTCAATCTACAGTAACGTCACTCTCCTCCCACACCATCTGGAGGAAGTCTAGATTCTGTCCTGTTTCAATCTACAGTAACGTCACTCTCCTCCCACACCATCTGGAGGAAGTCTAGATTCTGTCCTGTTCCAATCTACAGTAACGTCACTCTCCTCCCACACCATCTGGAGGATGTCTAGATTCTGTCCTGTTCCAATCTACAGTAACGTCACTCTCCTCCCACACCATCTGGAGGAAGTCTAGATTCTGTCCTGTTTCAATCTACAGTAACGTCACTCTCCTCCTACACCATCTGGAGGAAGTCTAGATTCTGTCCTGTTCCAATCTACAGTAACGTCACTCTCCTCCTACACCATCTGGAGGAAGTCTAGATTCTGTCCTGTTCCAATCTACAGTAACGTCACTCTCCTCCTACACCATCTGGAGGAAGTCTAGATTCTGTCCTGTTCCAATCTACAGTAACGTCACTCTCCTCCTACACCATCTGGAGGAAGTCTAGAATCTGTCCTGTTCCAATCTACAGTAACGTCACTCTCCTCCTCCACCATCTGGAGGAAGTCTAGATTCTGTCCGGTTCCAATCGTAGATGTCTTATTGATGATTTTTGGAAGAGAAACCCTCAGACAGCTCAGCGTTCAACACCATAGTGCCCACAAATCTCATCACTAAGCTAAAGACCCTGGGACTAAACATCTCTCTCTGCAACTGGATCCTGGACTTCCTGACGGGCCGCCCCCAGGTGGTAAGGGTAGGCAACAACACATTTGCCACACTGATCCTCAACACGGGGGCCCCTCAGGGGTGCTGCTTAGTCCCCTCCTGTACTCCCTCTTCACTCATGACTGCGTGGCCAAACACAACTCCAGCACCATCATTAAGTTTGCCGACGATGGTGGTAGGCCTGATCACCGACAACGATGAGACAGCCTGTAGGAACGAGGTCAGAGACCTGGCAGTGTGGTGCCAGGACCACAACCTCTCCCTCAAGGAGATGATCATGGACTATAGAAAAAGGAGTGCCGAACACTAGCCCATTCACATCTATGGGGCTGTAGTGGAGCGTGTCGAGAGTTTCAAGTTCCTTGGTTTCCACATTACCAACAAACTATCATGGTCCAAACACACCAAGACAGTCATGAAGAGGGCACGACAAAACCTTTTCCCCCTCAGGAGACATGGCATTGGCATGGGTCCCCAGATCCTCAAAAGGTTCTACAGCTGCACCATCGAGAGCATCCTGACTGCTTACATCACCGCTTGGTATGACAACTGCTCGGCCTCTGACCGCAAGGCACTACAGAGGGTAGTGCGTATGGCCCAGGACATCACTGGGGCCAAGCTGCACCATCGAGAGCATCCTGACTGCTTACATCACCGCTTGGTATGACAACTGCTCGGCCTCTGACCGCAAGGCACTACAGAGGGTAGTGCGTATGGCCCAGGACATCACTGGGGCCAAGCTTCCTTCCATCCAGGACCTCCATACCAGGCGGTGTCAGAGGAAGGCCACCCCAGTCGTAGACTGTTCTCTCTGCTACCACATGGAAAGTGGTACAGGAGCGCCAAGTCTAGGTCCAAGAGGCTTCTAAACAGCTTCTACCCCCAAGCCATAAGACTGCTGAACACCTAATCAAATGGCTACCCGGACTATTTGCACCCCCCCCCATTATTTTTTACGCTGCTGCTACACACTGTTTATTAGTCAGTTTACCCCTACCTACATGTACATATTACCTCAATTGCCTAGACTAACCTGTACACATTGACTCTGTACCGGTACCCCCTGTATATACTTCAGTTTATTTAGTAAATATTTTTCTTCACTCTTATTTTTCTTATAACTCCATTGTTGGTTCGTAAGGGGGCTCGTAAGTAATCATTTCACGGTAAGGTCTACACCTGTTGTATTTGGCACAGGGGACAAACACAATTTGATTTGATTTGATTAGGATTTGACTCTGGAGAAATCTAGTGCACTCCTGACAGAGTAGCTACAGTAGCTGAGAGATGAATCTGTAGAAAATAGTCTCCGCACACACTTAAATCAATGTAATGTCAGTGTTTTAATGTGCCATGAGCAGTGAGCCTTGATGTACTTTGAGGACAGTCTTTTCTACAGTGAAACACTCAGTCTACCAATATCCTGCTGCAAAGTAGCTCAACCATAAGATGTTAACTTACATTCATGTCTTGTATAATTTGACAAGCAAAGATAATGTGCTGAACTAAAACGCAACGAATTTGTATCTATTTGGGAGAGAGGTATCTTTGCCTCAGACAAAACAGAGACAAACTAAATCTAAATTTACAGAGAGAGAGAGGGTCACGTTCTGACCTTTATTTTCTGTTGTTTTGTCTTTGTTTAGTATGGTCAGGGCGTGAGTTGGGGTGGGCAGTCTATGTTTTGTCTTTGTTTAGTATGGTCAGGGCGTGAGTTGGGGTGGGCAGTCTATGTTTTGTCTTTGTTTAGTATGGTCAGGGCGTGAGTTGGGGTGGGCAGTCTATGTTTTGTCTTTGTTTAGTTTGTGAGTTGGGGTGGGCAATCTATGTTTTGTCTTTGTTTAGTATGGTCGTGAGTTGGGGTGGGCAGTCTATGTTTTGTCTTTGTTTAGTATGGTCAGGGCGTGAGTTGGGGTGGGCAGTCTATGTTTTGTCTTTGTTTAGTATGGTCAGGGCGTGAGTTGGGGTGGGCAGTCTATGTTTTGTCTTTGTTTAGTATGGTCAGGGCGTGAGTTGGGGTGGGCAATCTATGTTTTGTCTTTGTTTAGTATGGTCAGGGCGTGAGTTGGGGTGGGCAATCTATGTTTTGTGTTTGTTTAGTATGGTCAGGGTGTGAGTTGGGGTGGGCAATCTATGTTTTGTGTTTCTATGTTTTAGGTTTCTGTTTCGGCCTAGTATGGTTCTCAATCAGAGGCAGGTGTCGTTAGTTTTCTCTGATTGAGAATCATACTTAGATAGCCTGGGTTTCACTGTTGGTTTGTGGGTGTTTGAGAGAAAAAGTTCCCCTTCAGAACTAAAACTTCCCCATAATGGCTGTAAATACAGCAGGTTTAATGGGATGCTTTCATATCAGAATTATTATTTTGTGCGGTGAACAGGACGCAAATGTCTCTCTCACTGTTTTTTTTCTTCCATCGTTGATGCGCTCGTCATGGATGATTGGTGGTTGGTTGTAACTTAAGCGCTTCATTACCCTTAGAACTCAAGAGCCGTGACAAAGCCCAACCGACCATCTCTCTACCGTTCTGTATTGTACAGTACTCTGCAGAAAGTTACTAGCAACAAACAGTGAATAACAACAGAATGTTGAGATGGGAAGCAAAATACTCTGAAAAAGAGAGAGAGAAAGAGAAAGTGTGTGTGAGAGAGAGAGAGAGAGAGAGAGAGAGAGAGAGAGAGAGAGAGAGAGAGAGAGAGAGAGAGAGAGAGAGAGAAAGTGAGAGAGAGAAAGAGAGAGAGAGAGAGAGAGAGAGAGAGAGAGAGAGAGAGAGAGAGAGAAAGAGAGAGAGAGAAAGAGAGAGAGAGAAAGTGTGAAAGAGAGAGAGAGAAAGAGAAAGTGTGCGAGAGAAAGAGAGAGAGAGAGAGAAGAGAGAGAGAGAGAGAGAGAGAGAGAGAGAGAGAGAGAAAGAGAAAGTGTGAAAGAAAGAGAGAGAAAGAGAAAGTGTGAGAGAGAAAAAGAGAGCGAGAGAGAAAGAAAGAGAAAGAGAAAGTGAGAGAGAAAGAGAGAGAGAGAGTGAGAGAGAGAAAGAGGAAGAGAGAGTGAGAGGATGTGTGTGTGCATGCGTGCGTACTGGAGCGCAGACCCAAGAGAGATGAGATGAACTCAGAAGTCATGAGTCAGACAGTTAATGTTCTATTTAGAAAGATAACCGTCATGAAGAGCTGCTGAACTCACTATATGATAGGAGATATGGGACCAAAAGATGTCCCAAGTCATAAAGGTTACTATTTATCAGGGAAGATAATACATTTACTACAGCTGTGTAGAGAAACTATTAAGAAACTGAAAAAGTGTGTGTGTGTGGGGGGGTTGTCATTGTTTGAACACACTGGTCCAGCTCAGAGGACCATGGTTGAAGTCCAGCTCAGAGGACCATGGTTGAAGTCCAGCTCAGAGGACCATGGTTGAAGTCCAGCTCAGAGGACCATGGTTGAAGTCCAGCTCAGAGGACCATGGTTGAAGTCCAGCTCAGAGGACCATGGTTGAAGTCCAGCTCAGAGGACCATGGTTGAAGTCTAGCTCAGAGGACCATGGTTGAAGTCCAGCACGGAGGAGCATGGTTGAAGTCCAGCTCAGAAGACCATGGTTGAAGGCCAGCTCAGAGGACCATGGTTGAAGTCAGAGGACCATGGTTGAAGTCCAGCTCAGAGGACCATGGTTGAAGTCGGAGGAGCATGGTTGAAGTCCAGAGGACCATGGTTGAAGCTCAGAGGACCATGGTTGAAGTCCAGCTCAGAGGACCATGGTTGAAGGCCAGCTCAGAGGACCATGGTTGAAGTCCAGCTCAGAGGACCATGGTTGAAGTCCAGCTCAGAGGACCATGGTTGAAGTCCAGCTCAGAGGACCAGGACCATGGTTGAAGTCCAGCTCGAAGGACCATGAAAAGAGGCCACTTTGAATACAGTGGACCATCTACAGAAGTGATGATTCCAGGCTGTCTGTGATAGGCTGTCTGATGGTGTGGTATGATGTAGGCTTGCCGGCTAGGCTGTCTGTGATAGGCTGTCTGATGGTGTGGTATGATGTAGGCTTGCCGGCTAGGCTGTGTGTGATAGGGTGTCTGATGGTGTGGTATTATGTAGGCTTGCCGGCTAGGCTGTCTGTGATAGGCTGTCTGATGGTGTGGTATGATGTAGGCTTGCCAGCTAGGCTGTCTGTGATAGGCTGTCTGTGATAGGAACACAGTCAGTCGCTGTGAGCTGTGACAGCCAAGGCAGGGAGTTTCTCACTCCCCGTGTCACATCACTATAAGTCATATCTGTAACCTCCATATCCACCCCCAACTGACCTGTACACACACAGAGAGACACACACAAACACAAACAAACACATGCAGACACAGACACAAACACACACTCAAACACACGTCCCTGCTCAGTTCTGCTCATCGTGGGTCAACAAACCAGGCAATTAGGGTGGATGAGAGCAGACAGCCACGGGGGGAGTTGCAGAACTAGCAAACACACACACACACACACACACA
>NC_060180.1:3197194-3212194 GCF_021184085.1 Oncorhynchus gorbuscha | reverse complement strand
GTGTGTGTGTGTGTGTGTGTGTGTGTGCATGTGTAGTGTGTGTGTGTGTGTACATGTGTGTAGTGTGTGTGTGTGTGTAGTGTGTGTGTGTACATGTATAGTGTGTGTGTGTGTGTGTGTGTACATGTAGTGTGTGTGTGTGTGTAGTGTGTGTGTGTACATGTATAGTGTGTGTACATGTGTGTGTGTGTGTACATGTGTGTGTGTGTACATGTATAGTGTGTGTGTGTACATGTATAGTGTGTGTGTGTACATGTATAGTGTGTACATGTGTAGTGTGTGTGTGTGTGTACATGTATATGTGTAGTGTGTGTGTGTGTGTGTGTGTGTAGTGTGTGTGTGTGTGTAGTGTGTGTGTGTACATGTATGTGTGTGTGTGTGTGTGTGTGTGTGTGTGTGTGTACATGTATAGTGTGTGTGTATAGTGTGTGTGTGTGTGTGTACATGTATAGTGTGTGTGTGTACATGTAGTGTGTGTGTGTACATGTATAGTGTGTGTGTGTGTACATGTAGTGTGTGTGTGTGTGTGTGTAGTGTGTGTGTGTACATGTATAGTGTGTGTGTGTACATGTATAGTGTGTGTGTGTACATGTATAGTGTGTGTGTGTACATGTATGTGTGTGTGTGTGTGTGTGTGTACATGTAGTGTGTGTGTACATGTATAGTGTGTGTGTGTGTGTACATGTGTAGTGTGTGTGTGTGTGTACATGTATAGTGTGTGTGTGTGTGTACATGTATAGTGTGTGTGTGTGTACATGTATAGTGTGTGTGTGTGCTTACCATGCAGCTGTGTTTTGTTACAATTTGTTCACAGACTGTAATTGTGAATTATTTAGAACAAAGCATTTCACCATGCAGCAATGTTAGGACCAAGCGTTAATACCTTCCTCACAATGTTAGGACCAAGCTTTAATACCTTCCCTCTCAATGTTAGGACCAAGCTTTAATACCTTCCCTCTCAATGTTAGGACCAAGCGTTAATACCTTCCTCTCAATGTTAGGACCAAGCGTCCTCTCAATGTTAGGACCAAGCTGTAATACCTTCCTCTCAATGTTAGGACCAAGCTTCCTCTCAATGTTAGGACCAAGCTGTAATACCTTCCTCTAAATGTTAGGCCAAGCTTCCTCTCAATGTTAGGACCAAGCTTTAATACCTTCCTCTCAATGTTAGGACCAAGCTTCCTCTCAATGTTAGGACCAAGCTTTAATACCTTCCTCTCAATGTTAGGACCAAGCTTTAATACCTTCCTCTCAATGTTAGGACCAAGCTTTAATACCTTCCTCTCAATGTTAGGACCAAGCTTCCTCTCAATGTTAGGACCAAGCTTCCTCTCAATATTAGGACCAAGCTGTAATACCTTCCTCTAAATGTTAGGACCAAGCTTCCTCTCAATGTTAGGACCAAGCTTTAATACCTTCCTCTCAATGTTAGGACCAAGCTTCCTCTCAATGTTAGGACCAAGCTTTAATACCTTCCTCTCAATGTTAGGACCAAGCTTTAATACCTTCCTCTCAATGTTAGGACCAAGCTTTAATACCTTCCTCTCAATGTTAGGACCAAGCTTCCTCTCAATGTTAGGACCAAGCTTCCTCTCAATGTTAGGACCAATCTTCCTCTCAATGTTAGGACCAAGCTTTAATACCTTCCTCTCAATGTTAGAACCAAGCTTTAATACCTTCCTCTCATTGTTAGGACCAAGCTGTAATACCTTCCTCTCAATGTTAGGACCAAGCTTCCTCTCAATGTTAGGACCAAGCTTTAATACCTTCCTCTCAATGTTAGGACCAAGCTTTAATACCTTCCTCTCAATGTTAGGACCAAGCTTTAATACCTTCCTCTCAGTGTTAAGACCAAGCTTTAATACCTTCCTCTCAGTGTTAAGACCAAGCTTTAATACCTTCCTCTCAATGTTAAGACCAAGCTTTAATACCTTCCTCTCAATGTTAGGACCAAGCTTTAATACCTTCCTCTCAATGTTAGGACCAAGCTTTCTCTCAATGTTAGGACCAAGCTTTAATACCTTCCTCTCAATGTTAGGACCAAGCTTTAATACCTTCCTCTCAATGTTAGGACCAAGCTTTAATACCTTCCTCTCCCCTCCACCAATCCACCTCTGCCAGAGACAACTGTGTCTACATGGAACCAAAAAGGGGTCTTTAAAGGGTTCTATGGGGCGAATAACCCATTTAGGTTCTAGATAGCCCCATTTGTTCTGAGTGTACCATGCAGTGGCCCGATGTTAGGACCAAACCTCAGTGCTGCCTCTTCATCTCCTCTCCTCCTCTCCTCCTTTCTACACCTTTTCCCACCCCAGTAACACTCCTGCCTGTCTCATTCTAAGTCATGTCCCCTTCATCGCTCCAACCTAAAATGTATGAATGAATCGTCTGCTAAATGGCATATATTATATTACTTATTCCTATTATAAGTGAGCCTTTTAAAGCCTGCTGGGTATTAATTCATGATGTATCTGGTACAATTTGCCTCTGTACTGGCAGTAACAGATGGGTCTGTTTTAGATCCCCGACGGGGTGTGTGTGTGTGTGTGTGTGTGTGTGTGTGTGTGTGTGTGTGTGTGTGTGTGTGTGTGTGTGTGTGTGTGTGTGTGTGTGTGTGTGTGTGTGTGTGTGTGTGTGTGTGTGTGTGTGTGCGTGTGCGTGTGCGTGTTTATGTGCGCGTGTCTGTATGGCAGTAAAATGAGTCACCCTGTCAGTGCTGGCTGTGCCTGAGTGTGACAGGGAGACAATTAGCCCTGACTCCAGAGGGGAGGGAAGTGACACGGGGCACCAGGAAGTCATTTCTCCACTGTCCTCTTCACTGTCCAAAAGGGCCTGTCTCTGTCCTCTTCACTGTCCCCCTCTTTCTCTCCTCCCCTCTTTCTCTCTCTTCCAGTCACAGGCTGTTTCATGTCAGCAGGGAGAACAAGGTGTCAATGGAACGTAAATCAAGAGAGAAAAGGAGAGAGAAAGAGAGAAAGAGGAGAGAAAGAGAGAAAGAGAGAAAGAGAAAGAGGAGAGAAAGAGAGAAAGAGAAAGAGGAGAGAAAGAGATATAGAGAAAGAGGAGAGAAAGAGAGAAAGAGAAAGAGGAGAGAAAGAGAGAAAGAGAAAGAGGAGAGAAAGAGATATAGAGAAAGAGGAGAGAAAGAGAGAAAGAGAAAGAGGAGAGAAAGAGATATAGAGAAAGAGCGAGAGAAAGAAAGATATATATAGAGGCAACACTGTGTACAACACTGTATATAGACATAAAACGACATTTATAATGTATTTTGGAACTTTTATAGTTTATTTCACTTTAGTTTATCAATTTAATTTGCTTTGGCAATGTAAACATATGTTTCCCATGCCAATAAAGCCCCTTGAATTAAATTGAGAGATAGAGAGAGAGAGTAGATGGGGAGAGAGGGAAAGGAGGAGAGTGAGAGTGTGTTCGTTTCATTCTCCTCTCCTTTTAGCTCTCTTTCTTCTGTAAAGATACAGTTTCACTCTCCAGTCTTATTCTGGATGACCAGTCCTTAGTGTTTGCTGTCCGTACTCCTACCTCTGGTCGGAGGCTATGGTATGGCCACAGTGTGTTGCATGCATGTTCACTAGTCTCAAATAGCCACAGTCACTCTACATCTACCCTGCTTCTCTGGCAGCATCATTTCTGTTGATCAGTCTTTTTCCCAATCTGTTTCTGCCCTGCAACATCCAGACCAGAGCAGATGTTCCAGTCAGGACCAGTCATCAGTAGGTGTTCCAGTCAGGACCAGTCAGTAGGTGTTCCAGTCAGGGCCAGTCAGTAGGTGTTTCAGAGCAGGTGTTCCAGTCAGGACCAGTCAGTAGGTGTTCCAGTCAGGACCAGTCAGTAGGTGTTTCAGAGCAGGTGTTCCAGTCAGGACCAGTCAGTAGGTGTTCCAGTCAGGACCAGTCAGTAGGTGTTCCAGTCAGGACCAGTCAGTAGGTGTTTCAGAGCAGGTGTTCCAGTCAGGACCAGTCAGTAGGTGTTCCAGTCAGGACCAGTCAGGGCCAGTCAGTAGGTGTTCCAGTCAGGACCATTCAGGGCCAGTCAGTAGGTGTTCCAGTCAGGACCAGTCAGGACCAGTCAGTAGGTGTTTCAGAGCAGGTGTTCCAGTCAGGACCAGTCAGTATGTGTTCCAGTCAGGACCAGTCAGTATGTGTTTCAGAGCAAGTGTTCCAGTCAGTAGGTGTTTCAGAGCAGGTGTTCCAGTCGGACCAGTCAGTAGGTGTTTCAGAGCAGGTGTTCCAGTCAGGACCAGTCAGTAGATGTTTCAGAGCAGGTGTTCCAGTCAGGACCAGTCAGTAGGTGTTTCAGAGCAGGTGTTCCAGTCAGGACCAGTCAGTAGGTGTTTCAGAGCAGGTGTTCCAGTCAGGACCAGTCAGTAGGTGTTTCAGAGCAGGTGTTCCAGAGTCAGGACCAGTCAGGTAGGTGTTCACTGCAGCTACCAGCAGGTGTTCCAGTTTCAGGACCAGTCAATTAGGTGTTTCAAGAGCAGGTGTTCCAGAAATTTAGCAGTGACCAAATTTAGCAGGTGTTTCAAATGAAGCAGGAAACTGTTCCCCTCAGGACCAGTCAGTAGGTGTTTCAGAGCAGGTGTTCCAGTCAGGACCAGTCAGTAGGTGTTTCAGAGCAGGTGTTCCAGTCAGGACCAGTCAGTAGGTGTTTAAGAGCAGGTGTTCCAGTCAGGACCAGTCAGTACGTGTTTCAGAGCAGGTGTTCCAGTCAGGACCAGTCAGTAGATGTTTCAGAGCAGGTGTTCTCGGTCACTGGACCAGTCAGTAGGTGTTTCAGAGCAGGTGTTCCAGTCAGGACCAGTCCCCCAGTAGGTGTTTCAGAGCAGGTGTTCCAGTCAGTGAGGTGTTTCAGAGCAGGTGTTCCATTCAGGACCAGTCAGTGAGGTGTTTCAGAGCAGGTGTCTCCCCAGTCAGTAGGTGTTTCCCCCAGAGCAGGTGTTCCAGTCAGGACCAGTCAGTAGGTGCTTCAGAGCAGGTGTTCCAGTCAGTAGATGTTTCCAGAGCAGGACTGTCTCCCTCGGTCCCCACTGGACCAGTCAGTAGATGTTTCAGAGCAGGTGTTCCCCTCAGGACCAGTCAGTAGGTGTTTCAGAGCAGGTGTTCCAGTCAGGGCCAGTCCCCCACTGACTGGTGTTTCAGAGCAGGTGTTCCAGTAAGGACTAGTCACTGACTGGTGTTCCAGTCAGGACCAGTCAGTGAGGTGTTTCAGAGCAGGTGTCAGCAACATCAGATGGGGCCAGAGTGACCCCTGCAGGTCAGACTGCTGTGTCACTGCAGCTACCAGCATGCTGAGGAATCTCTGTTTCCCCTGAAACTGACTTTACTATTACAATTATTTCATCACATTTTTCCCTCCAGTGACTGGCAGAAATTTAGCAGTGTTTCAAATTTAGCAGTGTTTCAAATGAATATACTGGACTGTCTCCCTCTCTCCCTCACTGACTGTCTCCCCCTCTCTCCCCCACTGACTGTCTCCCTCTCTCCCCACTGACTGTCTCCCCTCTCTCCCTCACTGACTGTCTCCCTCTCTCCCCTACTGACTGTCTCCCTCTCTCCCCCACTGACTGTCTCCCTCTCTCCCCCACTGACTGTCTCCCTCTCTCCCCCACTGACTGTCTCCCACTCTCCCTCACTGACTGTCTCCCTCTCTCCCTCACTGACTGTCTCCCCCTCTCTCCCTCACTGACTGTCTCCTCTCCCTCCCCACTGACTGTCTCCCTCTCTCCCCCACTGACTGTCTCTCCCCCACTGACTCTCCCTCACTGACTGTCTCCCTCTCTCCCTCACTGACTGTCTCCCACTCTCCCTCACTGACTGTCTCCCTCTCTCTCCCACTGACTGTCTCCCTCTCTCCCCCACTGACTGTCTCCCTCTCTCCCCCACTGACTGTCTCCCTCTCTCCCCCACTGACTGTCTCCCACTCTCCCTCACTGACTGTCTCCCTCTCTCCCTCACTGACTGTCTCCCTCTCTCCCCACTGACTGTCTCCCACTCTCCCTCACTGACTGTCTCCCTCTCTCCCTCACTGACTGTCTCCCACTCTCCCTCACTGACTGTCTCCCTCTCTCCCCACTGACTGTCTCCCTCTCTCCCCCACTGACTGTCTCCCTCTCTCCCCCACTGACTGTCTCCCTCTCTCCCCCACTGACTGTCTCCCTCTCTCCCCACTCTCCCTCACTGACTGTCTCCCTCTCTCCCCCACTGACTGTCTCCCTCTCCCCAATGACTCTCCCTCTCCCCACTGACTGTCTCCCTCTCTCCCTCACTGACTGTCTCCCTCTCTCCCCCACTGACTGTCTCCCTCTCTCCCCCACTGACTGTCTCCCTCTCTCCCCCACTGACTGTCTCCCTCTCTCCCCAACTGTCTCCCTCCCTCACTGACTGTCTCCCTCTCTCCCCCACTGACTGTCTCCCTCTCTCCCCCACTGACTGTCTCCCTCTCTCCCCTCTCTCCCCACTGACTAGTTGTCTCCCTCTCTCCCTCACTGACTGTCTCCCTCTCTCCCTCACTGACTGTCTCCCTCTCTCCCTCACTGACTGTCTCCCTCTCTCCCCCACTGACTGTCTCCCACTGACTCTCCCTCACTCCCTCACTGTCTCCCTCTCTCCCTCACTGACTGTCTCCCACTCTCCCTCACTGACTGTCTCCCTCTCTCCCTCACTGACTGTCTCCCTCTCTCCCCAATGACTCTCCCTCTCTCCCCACTAGTTGTCTCCTTCTCTCCCTCACTGTTACATCCCTGTTAGTGAGCATTTCTCCTTTCCAAAATAATCCATCCACCTAACAGGTGTGAGATATCAAGAAGCTGATTAAACAGCATGATCATTACACAGATGCACCTTGTGCTGGGGACAATAAAAGGCAACTCTAAAATGTTAAGTTTTCTCACACAACACAATTCCACAGATGTCTCAAGTTTTGATGGAGCGTGCAAATGGCATGCTGACTGCAGGAATCTCCACCAGAGCTGTTGCCTGAAAATGGATCATGTTAATTTCTCTACAATAAGCTGCCTCCAACGTCGTTTTAGAGAATTTTATGCTTGTCTAAGATAAATTCAGAGTGGCTACTCATCATATATTATTTCAGTAGAGGTTTTCTGCATGAACAGAACGGTATCTAAAATATGGAAACCTCATGACTCCGTTCCGTTGACTCCACACCAGCCTTTACATTGACCCCGTACTCCTATAGCTCCTCCCACCAGCCACCACTGGTTTTAATGCTAGTGTTTACCCATAACTCCCCTCCCATTTCCCACTACATCACATTGTCTTCAGCTAATGACGAGGACCAGCTACCTTTAATGTGTCAGACACTTAACCTACATGTTAAAGGGATAGTGACATACTGGTTCCCTTGCCCTGTCAGCAGTCTATGGACTAGATATGACATACTGGTTCCCTTGCCCTGTCAGCAGTCTATGGATTAGATATGACATACTGGTTCCCTTGCCCTGTCAGCAGTCTATGGATTAGATATGACATACTGGTTCCCTTGCCCTGTCAGCAGTCTATAGACTAGATATATAGACTAGATATGACATATTGGTTCCCTTGCCCTGTCAGCAGTCTATGGACTAGATATGACATACTGGTTCCCTTACCCTGTCAGCAGTCTATGGACTAGATGTGACATACTGGTTCCCTTGCCCTGTCAGCAGTCTATGGACTAGATATGACATACTGGTTCCCTTACCCTGTCAGCAGTCTATGGACTAGATATGACATACTGGTTCCCTTACCCTGTCAGCAGTCTATGGACTAGATATGACATACTGGTTCCCTTACCCTGTCAGCAGTCTATGGACTAGATATGACATACTGGTTCCCTTACCCTGTCAGCAGTCTATGGACTAGATATGACATACTGGTTCCCTTACCCTGTCAGCAGTCTATGGACTAGATATGACATACTGGTTCCCTTACCCTGTCAGCAGTCTATGGACTAGATATGACATACTGGTTCCCTTACCCTGTCAGCAGTCTATGGACTAGATATGACATACTGGTTCCCTTACCCTGTCAGCAGTCTATGGACTAGATATGACATACTGGTTCCCTTACCCTGTCAGCAGTCTATGGACTAGATATGACAGCAATCCATGCTCTGGTTTTGTTCTCCTAGCCACTGTTTCAAATGCTAACTTTTTAGCATTTATGGCACAAATCCAAAGGAAGTCAATGGTACCTAAATTAAAATTTTCGCAATTCATGCCCAAATCAAAGTCTCGAGCTCACATGAAATGATGAAGAGCTCACTCATAATAAAACTGACTTACTAAGCATACCTGTGAGAATGCATATTTAATAGTGGATAATGCATATTTTATATCTACTGCAATGTAATTCTGCATAGAATAATGATGAATTAATGATGATGATGTTATTTAGTAGGGCCATTAACATAAAGTATCTCATAAGTATTTCACAACCTACTGTAGGGGATGTACCAGAAATAATGGTGTGAAGACAAGCAGATAGAATGAAGATGAGAGAATTGGCTGAGGCCTTAAGGCTTACGTTAGCTCCTGGGCTAATGCCTAGGCTTTAGCTTAGTGGGTTAACATTATCTAGTAGCATGATGAAGACCCAGGTTTGAACCCAGTGAATCCCAACTGAGGTTAAATGGTTTAAATGGATGTACGTGATATCTACATGTAGGCTGCTGTAGTGTTTTACTCTAGTATAGAGCTACTGTAGTGTTTTACTCCAGTATAGAGCTACTGTAGTGTTTTACTCCAGTGTAGAGCTTCTGTAGTGTTTTACTCCAGTGTTGAGCTACTGTAGTGTTTTACTCCAGTGCATACTTACTGTAATGTTTTACTCCAGTACATAGCTACTGTAGTGTTTTACTCCAGTACATACTTACTGTAATGTTTTACTCCAGTACATAGCTACTGTAGTGTTTTACTCCAGTACATAACTACTGCAGTATCGTACTCCAGTACAGAACTACTGCAGTGTAGTACTCCAGTACAGAACTACTGCAGTGTAGTACTCCAGTACAGAACTACTGCAGTGTGGTACTCCAGTACAGAACTACTGCAGTGTAGTACTCCAGTGCAGAACTGCTGCAGTGTAGTACTCCAGTACAGAACTACTGCAGTGTAGTACTCCAGTACAGCACTACTGCAGTGTGGTACTCCAGTACAGAACTACTGCAGTGTGGTACTCCAGTACAGAACTGCTGCAGTGTGGTACTCCAGTACAGAACTACTGCAGTGTAGTACTCCAGTACAGAACTACTGTAGTGTAGTACTCCAGTACAGAACTACTGCAGTGTAGTACTCCAGTACAGAACTACTGCAGTGTAGTACTCCAGTACAGAACTACTGCAGTGTAGTACTCCAGTACAGAACTACTGCAGTGTAGTACTCCAGTACAGAACTACTGCAGTGTAGTACTCCAGTACAGAACTACTGTAGTGTAGTACTCCAGTACAGAACTACTGCAGTGTAGTACTCCAGTACAGAACTACTGCAGTGTAGTACTCCAGTACAGAACTACTGCAGTGTAGTACTCCAGTACAGAACTACTGCAGTGTAGTACTCCAGTACAGAACTACTGCAGTGTAGTACTCCAGTACAGAACTACTGCAGTGTAGTACTCCAGTACAGAACTACTGCAGTGTAGTACTCCAGTACAGAACTACTGCAGTGTAGTACTCCAGTACAGTGCACCTCAGTGATTTCATACTAATGCATCTACATTAGATATGGCTCACATTCATTTAAAGATAATCACTAACCAGAACACTTCTCATTATGATGAGCAGCTTCTGTCTGCTTTTGTCTTGGACGTATTCTGGTAACTAGCGAGGCTTCCACATCACAGTGAGATCACGGCACTCTGCCGAGCTGGAACATAATTGCTGCTATTTAGGACAGTAATTGGACCATTTGCATAAAATATATTGAAAATATCACTAAGATCAGAGAAGTCTGAAGTGCAACTTTGAATTTGAATGAAACTATAGAGAAAGAGAAATGGAGAGAGAGAGAAAGAGAAATAGAGAGAGAGAGAGAAAAGAGAAAGAAAGAGATGGAGAGAGAAAGAGAAATAGAGAGAGAAAGAAGGAGAAATAGAGAGAGAGAGAGAGAGAGAGAAAGAGAAATGGAGAATGTTAGAATTACTGTTAGCTCACAGAGACATGTGTAAGGAAAGTTAGAGAGAGAAAGAGAAATTGGATAGAGAGAGAGAGAAAGAGAAAGCCAAATGGAGATTTCAGCTCCTTTGACAGATTTCAGCACCTTTGACAGCTCCCAGCACCAACAACACAAGGGACTGAAGGATCAAATGCATGGACAGACATTCAATACTGTTTCACAGTGAAACGTTACCTCACTGAGTGTGAGCTAATATCGTTATGGTGAATTCTGTGTTAGTTATGTGACAAGGTAGAGATGATATACAGCGCCATGGCCTGTATTCTTTAACCATCTCAGAGTAGGAGTGCCGATCTAGGATCAGGTCCCCCCTGTCGATATAATCTCACTTATTATTATCTAAAAGGGTAGACTGATCCTAGATCAGCACTGCTGCTCTGAGACACTTCATGAATACGGGCTCGGGAGGCTTGGCTTGGTCCTAAGTGAGTGAGTTGTTCCATATTCTGTCAACAGAGGGCGCTATAGTGTATGATAAACTGGAAACGGAAGGCTGCCGGGTGAAGTTTCAGCCAGGTCACCCCGTGATACAGGTCAGGATTAGACTCTATCTGTCTATCCATGTCTGAGGACGTAGGGAGATGTTTGTAACCGGTCACTAGGGGCATCAGTGAGCACCGTTACCAAGTAGGTTTCAGATTTGGTAGGTTGTTGTGATTTGGTAGGGTGGTAGGGTGTTGTGATTTGGTAGGGTGGTAGGGTGTTGTGATGTGGTAGGGTGGTAGGGTGTTGTGATTTGGTATGGTGGTAGGGTGGTAGGGTGTTGTGATGTGGTAGGGTGGTAGGGTGTTGTGATTTGGTATGGTGGTAGGGTGGTAGGGTGTTGTGATTTGGTAGGGTGGTAGGGTGTTGTGATTTGGTATGGTGGTAGGGTGGTAGGGTGTTGTGATGTGGTAGGGTGGTAGGGTGTTGTGATTTGGTATGGTGGTAGGGTGGTAGGGTGTTGTGATTTGGTATGGTGGTAGGGTGGTAGGGTGTTGTGATTTGGTAGGGTGGTAGGGTGTTGTGATTTGGTATGGTGGTAGGGTGTTGTGATTTGGTATGGTGGTAGGGTGTTGTGATGTGGTAGGGTGGTAGGGTGTTGTGATTTGGTATGGTGGTAGGGTGGTAGGGTGTTGTGATTTGGTATGGTGGTAGGGTGGTAGGGTGTTGTGATTTGGTAGGGTGGTAGGGTGTTGTGATTTGGTATGGTGGTAGGGTGTTGTGATTTGGTAGGGTGGTAGGGTGTTGTGATTTGGTAGGGTGGTAGGGTGTTGTGATTTGGTAGGGTGGTAGGGTGTTGTGATTTGGTAGGGTAGTAGGGTGTTGTAATTTGGTAGGGTGGTAGGGTGTTGTGATTTGGTAGGGTGGTAGGGTGTTGTGATTTGGTATGGTGGTAGGGTGTTGTGATTTGGTAGGGTAGTAGGGTGTTGTGATTTGGTAGGGTAGTAGGGTGTTGTGATTTGGTAGGGTGGTAGGGTGTTGTGATTTGGTAGGGTAGTAGGGTGTTGTGATTTGGTAGGGTGGTAGGGTGTTGTGATTTGGTAGGTTGGTAGGGTGTTGTGATTTGGTAGGGTGGTAGGGTGTTGTGATTTGGTAGGTTGGTAGGGTGTTGTGATTTGGTAGGGTGTTGTGATTTGGTAGGGTGGTAGGGTGTTGTGGTTTGGTAGGTTGGTAGGGTGTTGTGATTTGGTAGGGTGGTAGGGTGTTGTGATTTGGTAGGGTGTTGTGATTTGGTATGGTAGTAGGGTGTTGTGATTTGGTAGGGTGGTAGGGTGTTGTGATTTGGTAGGGTGGTAGGGTGTTGTGATTTGGTAGGGTGGTAGGGTGTTGTGATTTGGTAGGGTGGTAGGGTGTTGTGGTTTGGTAGGTTGGTAGTGTGTTGTGATTTGGTAGGGTGGTAGGGTGTTGTGATTTGGTAGGGTGGTAGGGTGTTGTGATTTGGTAGGGTGGTAGGGTGTTGTGATTTGGTAGGGTGTTGTGGAAGGGGATGGAGGATGGGTGTCAGCATCAGCCTCTGATGCAGAAGGTTGCGTGTTTGAATCCAGCGATAGAAAGTTAATTTTGTTTTAAGCCTGTCCCAAACCTTAACCCTAACCGTAAAACATGCTGTGTTAATGCCTAAACTTACTCTTAAACACTTTTGAAGTTGGGAGCAACTTTGAAATTTCACCCACTCTATGTCTAATTCTGACGTGAAACTGTGAGCGCTTGTTGAAAGTTTACCCTCGGTACAGATCAGCTTCACCTCCCCCAATCAGAAACAATCATTCTTGGGGGAAATGCCAAACTGACCCAAGATCAGAGTCTAGTGGAAACATCAACGTACTCTAAATAGAAGCGTAGCATTCTGCCAGGCAGCAAAGTTAAATAGGAACCTCCATAAAATGTAACTACCAGAGCTGAAGATAAACAGAACATCTGTCCATAATCAGTTTGATGTGTTGAGCATATTGTCCGTTATCGATGTCCTACTGAATAAAAGATGTAACACAAAAAAGGCCAATATTCAGATTCACACAGTAAATCAGGGGAGGCAGCAGACAGGAGACGGTCCTTCTCCCCACAGTCTGTGTGCTCGTCCGTGTGTGTCTGTGTGTTTGCATGTGTGCTTGCGATGTTGTGTGTACGTGCGTGTGGGTGTGTGTGTCTGTGTGTTGTGTGGTGTTTGTTTATGTGTGTGTGAATGATAGTATCTGGGACACGGGCTGCAGGGACGTGTCCTTACCTGTCCTCAAGATGGCTGTCCCTGTCACAGAGCCAAATCCACTCCCTGTCTGTCAGGTTGAGGAGTCCCACACCACCTCATGTCACATCTCACTGTCACTCTCTGTCTCAGTCTGTAGTTCCTTATCTCCCGACAGAACACATAACCCTACTGTATTAGCTACGCTACATCATGCACCTTTTTATGTAGTATTTGTTAGAATCCCCATTAGCTGCTGCCAAGGCTCTTCCTGGGGTCCACACAGGGTCAAAACAGTGACACCACAACACCACAACAGCCGACATCATCAATAAAACTATACAACATCAATACATTACTCTAATATTACCTATTGACAATATAAACTCCACCATCTTACAAAGTGTTAGAGTGGGTGTTAGAGTGGGTGTTACAGTGTGGGTTAGAGGGGGTTAGAGTGGGTTAGAGTGGGGGTTAGAGGGGGTTAGAGTGGGTGTTACAGTGTGGGTTAGAGGGGGTTAGAGTGGGTTAGAGTGGGGGTTAGAGGGGGTTAGAGTGGGTGTTACAGTGTGGGTTAGCGTGGGTAACTGAACCCCTCTAACTGTCACTCTGCATCTCATCCTGTAGCTAAACCCCTCTAACTGTCACTCTGCATCTCATCCTGTAACTAAACCCCTCTAACTGTCACTCTGCATCTCATCCTGTAGCTAAACCCCTCTAACTGTCACTCTGCATCTCATCCTGTAGCTAAACCCCTCTAACTGTCACTCTGCATCTCATCCTGTAGCTAAACCCCTCTAACTGTCACTCTGCATCTCATCCTGTAGCTGAACCCCTCTAACTGTCACTCTGCATCTCATCCTGTAGCTAACTACTGTATCTATAAATACTCATATACTGTATCTGTCTGCCTGAGACAGTTATTACTGTATCTATAAATAGTCATATACTGTACTTGTCTGTTTGAGACAGTTTATCTGAGGCAGTTTGTCTGAGAGTGTTTGTCTGAGGCAGTTTGTCTGAGGCAGTTTGTCTGAGGCAGTTTGTCTGAGGCAGTTTGTCTGAGGCAGTTTGTCTGAGAGTGTTTGTCTGAGAGTGTTTGTCGGAGGGAGTTGACATTGAGGACGTAGGAGGAAGTAATGAGTTCTGTGATGTGATGAGGTCTTTGACCCATGACTTGCAGAGCTGGTGTTGTGCTGTTAGGCCTCACTCTGGGCTCTCTCTCTCTCTCTCTCTGTCTCTCTCTCTCTCTCTCTCTCTCTCTCTCTCTCTCTCTCTCTCTCTCTCTCTCTCTCTCTCTCTCTCTGGTGTTGAGCCTGTCTTTCGGCTGGAACAGGAAACAGCTTTCCCTCTCCTGTAACTCACCACCAGTGACTCTCAAAGAGGCTGTGCCCAATCAGAGGTTTGGATATGCTTATGTTCGCCCCCTCTGAGTGTGTGTGTGTGTGTGTGTGTGTGTGTGTGTGTGTGTGTGTGTGTGTGTGTGTGTGTGTGTGTGTCTGTATGTACACTACCGTTCAAAAGTTTGGGGTCACTTAGAAACGTCTTAGTTTTTGAAAGAAAAGCACATTTGTGTACATTAAAATAACATCAAATTAATCAGAAATGCAGTATAGACATTGTTAATGTTGTAAATGACTATTGTAACTGGAAACGGCAGAATATGGAGGAAGATCAAACCCATCCACACACAAGCCTCAAGGTGACTACACATGCACGCACGCACGCACGCACGCACACACACCTCAACACTCACCCCCCACTCCCCCTCTCCACACTCCCCTGTTGTTTTTCCTCCTCCTCCTTGCCTCAGCATCCTTTTCAAGCACTATTCCGAGACGTCGAAATAATACAAATATAAGAAGAGCTTTTACTTTTCATCCGTGGATATTAGCTTCACAAGGCAGACTATGGGAAGTGAACCGTTTTCCCAGGTCAACGCTACCTCATCTACCGTAACTCTACCGGACAACATTACTACATTCTCTCTGATAAATACACATCATATCAGCACCTGTAGTTGCTATCAACAAATGAGACATAAATGCTATTGTATAATATGTTTCAATCAATGACATGTTAACTCCCAGTGAGCTAGGCATGGCTAGGCAAGGGGCAATCTGAGATTGACATGTTAACTCCCAGTGAG
>NC_060180.1:3179694-3192194 GCF_021184085.1 Oncorhynchus gorbuscha | reverse complement strand
TCTCCCTCTCTCTCTCTTTCTCTCTCACATTTCTCCCCCCACTCCCTCTCTCTCTCCTCATCCATCTCCCTCTCTCTCTCTTCCTCTCTCTCACGTTTCTCCCCCTCTCCCCTCTCTCTCCTCATCCATCTCCCTCTCTCTCTCTTTCCCTCTCACGTTTCTCCCCCTCTCCCTCTTCATCCTACTCCCTATTTTTCTCTCTCCCTCCCTGTCTTTCCCTCTCACCTACCCTTTCCCTCACTCTATCTCCTCGTCCATCAGCTCTCATCCTCTGTTTCTGTCTCTTCCCTCTAACCCAAACACAGACCCTGACACTGACGCACGGGGAGCAGTGGAAAATGGTAGAAACTGTCCAATCAATTATATTAGTGGGAACAACTGGTAAAGAGAGGACTGGGGGAAGAGAGGACTGGGGGAGGAGAGGACTGGGGAGGAGAGGACTGGGGGAAGAGAGGACTGGGGGAGGAGAGGACTGGGGGAAGAGAGGAATGGGGAGGAGAGGACTGGGGGAAGAGGGGACTGGGGGAAGAGAGGAATGGGGGAGGAGAGGACTGGGGGAAGAGGGGACTGGGGGAAGAGAGGACTGGGGGAGGAGAGGACTGGGGGAAGAGGGGACTGGGGGAAGAGAGGACTGAGGGAGGAGAGGACTGGGGGAGGAGAGGACTGGGGGAAGAGGGGACTGGGGGGAGAGGACTGGGGGAAGAGGGGACTGGGGGAAGAGAGGACTGGGGGAGGAGAGGACTGGGGGGAGAGGGTTTGGGTTTGGAAAAGAACATGCTCTTCATGCACTAAGGACTCTTTTCCGGTGGTGTAGGAAATGGTGTGTAAAAAAGGCAACAGTAAACAGTAGTTACAATAGTTAGTAGAGCGAGACATTCATTTCCTTGAACCTCGAGCCTAGCACTTGGTGAAAACTTTGTGTCTAGTGACAGTCTCTTCAAGTAAATGTTAGGACACGTGAGATTTGAATTAGCCTGTTCAACACCTTGTCCTAGTTATCAGTCACAGGGGATTCTAGCATGTTCAACAACTTGTCCTAGTTATCAGATCAGGGGATTCTAGCCTGTACAACACCTTGTCCTAGTTATCAGATCAGGGGATATGAGCCTGTACAACACCTTGTCCTAGTTATCAGATCAGGGGATTCTAGCCTGTACAACACCTTGTCCTAGTTATCAGATCAGGGGATTCTAGCCTGTACAACACCTTGTCCTAGTTATCAGATCAGGGGATTCTAGCCTGTACAACACCTTGTCCTAGTTATCAGATCAGGGGATATGAGCCTGTAGAATCTAGTGAAGAGGAAGAGTCTAGCCAGTGAATTATTCAGAGTGGCTTCTTTTAGTCATGTACACACTCCCCCAACAGATTTTACACATGCGCACGCACCGGAGCACACACAGAGCCACACAGACACACAACCATACACACAGAGCCACACAGACACACAACCATACACACAGAGCCACACACACACACAACCATGCACACAGAGCCACACACACACACAACCATACACACAGAGCCACACACACACCCATACACACAGAGCCACACACACACACACAACCATACACACAGAGCCACACACACATAGCCACACACACACAACCATACACACATAGCCACACACACACCCATACACACACACCCATACACACATAGCACACACACACACACCCATACACACATAGCCACACACACACACAACCATGCACACAGAGCCACACACACACACAACCATACACACAGAGCCACACACACACCCATACACACAGAGCCACACACACACACACAACCATACACACAGAGCCACACACACATAGCCACACACACACAACCATACACACATAGCCACACACACACCCATACACACATAGCCACACACACACCCATACACACATAGCCACACACACACACACACCCATACACACAGAGCCACACACACAAAACCATACACACATAGCCACACACACACCCATACACACATAGCCACACACACACAACCATACACACAGAGCCACACACACACCCATACACACAGAGACACACACACACCCATACACACAGAGCCACACACACACCCATACAAACAGAGACACACACCCATACACACAGAGCCACACACACACCCATACACACAGAGCCACACACACACCCATACACACAGAGCCACACACACACCCATACACACAGAGCCACACACACACCCATACACACAGAGCCACACACACACCCATACACACAGAGCCACACACACACCCATACACACAGAGCCACACACACACCCATACACACAGAGCCACACACACACACCCATACACACAGAGCCACACACACACCCATACACACAGAGCCACACACACACCCATACACACAGAGCCACACACACACCCATACACACAGAGACACACACACACCCATACACACAGAGCCACACACACACCCATACACACAGAGCCACACACACACCCATACACACAGAGACACACACACGACCATACACACAGAGCACACACACACCCATACACACAGAGACACACACACACCCATACACACAGAGCCACACACACACCCATACACACAGAGACACACACACACCCATACACACAGAGCCACACACACACCCATACACACAGAGACACACACACACCCATACACACAGAGACACACACACACCCATACACACAGAGCCACACACACCCACAGCCACACACACCCATACACACAGAGCCACACACACACCCATACACACAGAGACACACACACACCCATACACACAGAGCCACACACACACCCATACACACAGAGCCACACACACACCCATACACACAGAGCACACACACACACCCATACACACAGAGTCACACACACACCCATACACACAGAGCCACACACACACCCATACACACAGAGCCACACACACATACACACAGAGCCACACACCCATACACACAGAGCCACACACACCCATACACACAGAGCCACACACACACCCATACACACAGAGCATACACACACACACACCCATACACACAGAGACACACACACACCCATACACACAGAGAGACACACACACACCCATACACACAGAGCCACACACACACCCATACACACAGAGCCACACACACACACACATACACACACACCCACACACACAGAGACACACACACACCCATACACACAGAGCCACACACACACCCATACACACAGAGCCACACACACACCCATACACACAGAGCCACACACACACTCATACACACAGAGTCACACACACACCCATACACACAGAGCCACACACACACCCATACACACAGAGCCACACACACCATACACACAGAGACACACACACACAGAGACACACACACACCCATACACACAGAGCCACACACACACCCATACACACAGAGCCACACACACACCCATACACACAGAGCCCCACACACCCATACACACAGAGCCACACACACACCCATACACACAGAGCCACACACACACCCATACACACAGAGCCACACACACACCCATACACACACACACACACACACCCATACACACAGAGCCACACACACACCCATACACACAGAGCCACACATACACACACACCCATACACACAGAGCCACACACACACAGACAGGTCGTCAGTACAACCTTTCCAGGGGGGGAGTTTGAGGGTCTCTATTGGAATGTAACATTATAGTTACATGGGGGAACTAATATGAGAAGAGCACACACACACACACACACACACACACACACACACACACACACACATAGACACACACCCATACACACACACACACACACACACACACACACACACACACACACACACACACACACACACACACACACACACACACACACACACACACACACACACACACACACACACACACACACACACACACACACACACACACACACACAGACACACTGAGGTTATCCTCAGTCAGTTGGTCAGAGCTGCCATTCAGCACTTCTACATGCCCTGGGGAGAATGATGCCTGTCAGTCAGTTGTGAATGATGTCAGCACTTGTGAGTTGTGTGTGTGGAGAATGATGCCTGTCTGTCGTTGTGAATGATGTGTGTCTGTTGTTGTGAGTTGATGTGTGTGTCTGTCGTTGTGAATGATGTGTGTCTGTCGTTGTGAGTTGTGTGTGTGTCTGTCGTTGTGAATGATGTGTGTCTGTCGTTGTGAATGATGTGTGTCTGTTGTTGTGAGTGATGTGTGTGTCTGTCGTTGTGAATGATGCCTGTCTGTCGTTGTGAATGATGTGTGTCTGTCGTTGTGAATGATGTGTGTCTGTCGTTGTGAATGATGTGTGTCTGTCGTTGTGAATGATGTGTGTCTGTCGTTGTGAGTGATGTGTGTGTCTGTCGTTGTGAGTGATGTGTGTCAGTTGTTGTGAGTTGTGTGTGTCAGTCATCGTATCCTCCAGTGGGTTTAGGAAGAGCATTATGAAAGATGGTGGAGTGGTTATCAGCAGGGTATTGATCAAACATGTTGAGGATCAACAAGGATAATATTCTAACTTACATTCTAAAGTTGAATATGGGCTAAGTACAATTTGATTGATCGGATTTATAAGGTGTTGCTATTTAGGCAATGCCTTGTAAACAAAATGCTTCTTTGTCAACTTCAATAGATCCTACTACTAGTAATAACACAATGTTAGAATGGCAGGTGTATTTTCAACCAGAGCAAAAGACAAAACCAATTCCAGAGGGATAATATAAATCAGTATACTGGATAAAATATGCTGCGTTAACAGCCTGGTCTCATAGACTAGACGTAACATATTAAATGTATATCTGGGACACTCAAATTAGTATGATGTGTAATGTTTGGCATGATTAAGATAAGACAGATGGCTACTTAGGGCAAAAACGAAAGTAGGGTGGTTGGTCGGGAGTTTAACACGAACGTCTAACAACCCAAAGGTTGTAAGTTCAAATCTCATCACAGACAATTTTAGCTACTTAGCAACTTTTCAACTACTTACTACTTTTCAGCTACTTTGCATGTTAGCAAACCCTTCCCCTAAACTTAACCCTTTTAGCTAACCCTTCCCTAACCCTAACCCTAACCTTAACCCTTTAACCTAACCCTAATCTTAACCCCTAACCCCAGCTAACATTAGCCAGCTAGCTAACGTTCACCTCCTAGCCACCTAGCTAGAATTTGTAACATATCATGTGTTTGGCAAATTCGTAACATATAATACGAAATTGTTGATGGACATCACAAATTAATACAAACCATACGAAACGTAAAATAACATACTAAATTAAGTGTCCTAGATACAGAATAATAGGAAATGCTCTGAGTCAGCTTGGCGAAAATGGTATTTTTCCAAGACTTTCTATTGAGAAGGAAAACTACCTCCCCATGCAAGCCTTGTTCTTCATATAACCCTTGAATAGGACGGGTAGGCTACAGTATATTTTCCCTCTACATCATCCCCAGTCTCATCAGATCCCTGCCACTCCAAGGTACAGCAGTTACACCGCTGCCCGCCGTGACCGATCCTTCCTCACATCTCCAAGCTGCACCCGGTTCTGAGTCACCAACCACCTGCCCCCGGGAACCGCGCTCCGGGGGGTCTGGTGGGTTGGCAGCGGGCACGGCACGTCTGGCTCGGGACGTAGAGGGGCCCGGGGGGGAGAGATAATACAAGTGAGGGAGGTGGTGGATGCCTACGGTACGCGTGACGTAGCAAATTGCAGCAATTGCCTCTACTGTTTAACATGTGAAGAGAGAGAGAGAGAGAGAGAGAGAGAGAGAGAGAGAGAGAGAGAGAGAGAGAGAGAGAGAGAGAGAGAGAGAGAGAGAGAGAGAGAGAGAGCCCAGCCTCACGCGCTGGCGGGATACTGCAGAACCGGGGAAGGGAGGGAGGGAATGAGGGAGGAGAATCGAATCAGAAGAAGAAATAAACGACTGAGGGAGAGTTGAGGAACGGAGGGGCCGAAGGTGGAAGCACGAGAGGTAGCGAAAGACTGCGGAGCCGAGAGAGGACGAGAGAGGTAGCGAAAGACTGCGGAGCCGAGAGAGGACGAGAGAGGTAGCGAAAGACTGCTGAGGTTTAGAGAGGAGTAAAGACAAGAAGCATCAAAGTCCCATAGTCGGTACCCCACCAGATTCAGGGATGTAGCCGAAGAGGGAGAGCTCAGCCTTTCCGAGCTCATCACTATGAAGAAACATTCGGCCAGGGTTGCCCCGCTGTCCGCTTGCAACAGCCCGGTGCTCACCTTAACGAAAGTCAAAGGTAGGGAGAACTCCGTTCTGTGACTTGACTTCGGTCTTGTTTAAAGCCTGATTTGGTGTGTAGCCTATTTTACATTCACCCTTGAAACCTACATGTTGTCGTGTCCAAGGTTAGGCTTGTAAATCAATCAGAAGATAGGTATCGCCTATACGTTTGGTGTTGTGTGACTGTGGCAGAGAAAACTTGGGTCAGTAGGGGTGATGAATGGTGTTGGTGAAAGAGTTATCCGCTTTGAGGCACCGATGAACTTTTATAAATGTACCGTTGCGTGCCAAAACGCTTCGGATTACCAACGGAATGAACCCCCCTTCACGGCAATTAGGGATGCGTTCGGGAAGACTTTATCTTAATAGACCATCAACGCTTCTAATTACACATTTACTACCCTGGAAAAATGTCTAGATCATGATGGGAGATAATGGTTGTTACAGTATTTATTCGAACAATCTCTTCTTTCGCTGTATTTTTTTAAAAGCAAGACTGTATTTCGTTCTGCACTTTCAAAAATGTAGTTAAGAATTCATTTCTCCCCAACATCATCTGCATAATCGTCACTAATTATAATAACACCCCGAAAAATTATTTGGCGAACCTGAAAAATGCAAATCAGACAACAGATGTATGGCCAAAAAGTAGTTTTGTCCTGCAAAATGCATCGGGCCATTGAAGTGTTGTGCTGCTTGTCCATCATGAGTGAGTGCATGGGGGAGCATGAAGCTGTTATTGTAGCAGAACAGGGTAGGGACCGACACCCCGCCACACACACACACACACACACACACACACACACACACACACACACACACACACACACACACACACACACACACACACACACACACACACACACACACACACACACACACACACACACACACACACACACACACACACACACACACACACACACACACACACACACACACACACACACACACACACACACACACACACACACACACACAATATCTTGAAATTGACAGGCCCAATGGGATAAAACTGGTTGTCTGGCTATCCAAACTCCTTGCTCAGGCCCAGTGACTCTGGATCTGAGTCCCTCCCCAACGATTTCTAGAACACAAACACATTCTAACCATTCTGACTGGTCCCAGAAACGAACACACCGAGACCACACGTGGCTTAAACGCCATTTTGAAAATGTGTAATTGGCTTTGATACTCACCACAACCAACTTCAAAGATGTAAAACTTTATGAACCCTACCAGTAAACAGGTAGAACACCTTTATGAACCCTACCAGTAAACAGGTAGAACACCTTTATGAACCCTACCAGTAAACAGGTAGAACACCTTTATGAACCCTACCAGTAAACAGGTAGAACACCTTTATGAACCCTACCAGTAAACAGGTAGAACACCTTTATGAACCCTACCAGTAAACAGGTAGTAAACCTTTATGAACCCTACCAGTAAACAGGTAGTAAACGTTTATGAACCCTACCAGTAAACAGGTAGTAAACCTGTATGAACCCTACCAGTAAACAGGTAGTAAACCTTTATAACCCTACCAGTAAACAGGTAGTAAACCTTTATAACCCTACCAGTAAACAGGTAGTAAACCTTTATAACCCTACCAGTAAACAGGTAGTAAACCTTTATAACCCTACCAGTAAACAGGTAGTAAACCTTTATGAACCCTACCAGTAAACAGGTAGTAAACCTTTATAACCCTACCAGTAAACAGGTAGTAAACCTTTATACCCCTACCAGTAAACAGGTAGTAAACCTTTATAACCCTACCAGTAAACAGGTAGTAAACCTGTAGTATAATGGCTAGGTTAGGATCTTAGATCAGTGTGGGACAACTTGTCCCCAGAGTTTCAACCAGAGGCTTACTTTACATTATTCACTCTGTAAAATACATATTCCTTTTATGACAGTCCAATGCTTCTGTTGTCGCCTCCTTGGTTCAGTTGCTGTGTGTGTCCTTCCTTCTAGGGTTACCAGTGACCCACAGAACATTCTAGTGTGTCTCAGAGTTCCACTATGATCACAGAACATTCTAGTGTGTCTCAGAGTTCCACTATGATCACAGAACATTCTAGTGTGTCTCAGAGTTCCACTATGATCACAGAACATTCTAGTGTGTCTCAGAGTTCCACTATGATCACAGAACATTTGAGTGTGTCTCAGAGTTCCACTATGATCACAGAACATTTGAGTGTGTCCCAGAGTTCCACTATGATCACAGAACATTCTAGTGTGTCTCAGAGTTCCACTATGATCACAGAACATTCTAGTGTGTCTCAGAGTTCCACTATGATCACAGAACATTCTAGTGTGTCTCAGAGTTCCACTATGATCACAGAACATTCTAGTGTGTCTCAGAGTTCCACTATGATCACAGAACATTCTAGTGTGTTTCAGAGATCCACTATGATGACAGAACATTCTAGTGTGTCTCAGAGTTCCACTATGATCACAGAACATTTGAGTGTGTCTCAGAGTTCCACTATGATCACAGAACATTCTAGTGTGTCTCAGAGTTCCACTATGATCACAGAACATTCTAGTGTGTCTCAGAGTTCCACTATGATCACGGAACATTCTAGTGTGTCTCAGAGTTCCACTATGATCACAGAACATTCTAGTGTGTCTCAGAGTTCCACTATGATCACAGAACATTCTAGTGTGTCTCAGAGTTCCACTATGATCACAGAACATTCTAGTGTGTCTCAGAGTTCCACTATGATCACAGAACATTCTAGTGTGTTTCAGAGATCCACTATGATGACAGAACATTCTAGTGTGTCTCAGAGTTCCACTATGATCACAGAACATTCTAGTGTGTCTCAGAGTTCCACTATGATCACAGAACATTCTAGTGTGTCTCAGAGTTCCACTATGATCACAGAACATTCTAGTGTGTCTCAGAGTTCCACTATGATCACAGAACATTCTAGTGTGTCTCAGAGTTCCACTATGATCACAGAACATTCTAGTGTGTCTCAGAGTTCCACTATGATCACAGAACATTCTAGTGTCTCAGAGTTCCACTATGATCACAGAACATTCTAGTGTGTCTCAGAGTTCCACTATGATCACATAACATTCTAGTGTCTCAGAGTTCCACTATGATCACAGAACATTCTAGTGTGTCTCAGAGTTCCACTATGATCACAGAACATTCTAGTGTGTCTCAGAGTTCCACTATGATCACAGAACATTCTAGTGTGTCTCAGAGTTCCACTATGATCACAGAACATTTGAGTGTGTCTCAGAGTTAGTTCCACAATGATCACAGAACATTCTAGTGTGTCTCAGAGTTCCACTATGATCACAGAACATTCTAGTGTGTCTCAGAGTTCCACTATGATCACAGAACATTTGAGTGTGTCTCAGAGTTCCACTATGATCACAGAACATTCTAGTGTGTCTCAGAGTTCCACTATGATCACAAAACATTCTCGTGTCTCAGAGTTCCACTATGATCACAGAACATTCTAGTGTGTCTCAGAGTTCCACTATGATCACAGAACATTCTAGTGTGTCTCAGAGTTCCACTATGATCACAGAACATTTGAGTGTGTCTCAGAGTTCCACTATGATCACAGAACATTCTAGTGTGTCTCAGAGTTCCACTATGATCACAAAACATTCTCGTGTCTCAGAGTTCCACTATGATCACAGAACATTCTAGTGTGTCTCAGAGTTCCACTATGATCACAGAACATTCTAGTGTGTCTTAGAGTTCCACTATGATCACAGAACATTTGAGTGTGTCTCAGAGTTCCACTATGATCACAGAACATTCTAGTGTGTCTCAGAGTTCCACTATGATCACATAACATTCTCGTGTCTCAGAGTTCCACTATGATCACAGAACATTCTAGTGTGTCTCAGAGTTCCACTATGATCACAGAACATTCTAGTGTGTCTCAGAGTTCCACTATGATGACAGAACATTCTAGTGTGTCTCAGAGTTCCACTATGATCACAGAACATTCTAGTGTGTCTCAGAGTTCCACTATGATGACAGAACATTCTAGTGTGTCTCAGAGTTCCACTATGATCACAGAACATTCTAGTGTGTCTCAGAGTTCCACTATGATCACAGAACATTCTAGTGTGTCTCAGAGTTCCACTATGATCACAGAACATTCTAGTGTGTCTCAGAGTTCCACTATGATCACAGAACATTCTAGTGTGTCTCAGAGTTCCACTATGATCACAGAACATTCTAGTGTGTCTCAGAGTTCCACTATGATCACAGAACATTCTAGTGTGTCTCAGAGTTCCACTATGATCACAGAACATTCTAGTGTGTCTCAGAGTTCCACTATGATCACGGAACATTCTAGTGTGTCTCAGAGTTCCACTATGATCACAGAACATTCTAGTGTGTCTCAGAGTTCCACTATGATCACAGAACATTCTAGTGTGTCTCAGAGTTCCACTATGATCACAGAACATTCTAGTGTGTCTCAGAGTTCCACTATGATCACAGAACATTCTAGTGTGTTTCAGAGATCCACTATGATGACAGAACATTCTAGTGTGTCTCAGAGTTCCACTATGATCACAGAACATTCTAGTGTGTCTCAGAGTTCCACTATGATCACAGAACATTCTAGTGTGTCTCAGAGTTCCACTATGATCACAGAACATTCTAGTGTGTCTCAGAGTTCCACTATGATCACAGAACATTCTAGTGTGTCTCAGAGTTCCACTATGATCACAGAACATTCTAGTGTGTCTCAGAGTTCCACTATGATCACAGAACATTCTAGTGTCTCAGAGTTCCACTATGATCACAGAACATTCTAGTGTGTCTCAGAGTTCCACTATGATCACATAACATTCTAGTGTCTCAGAGTTCCACTATGATCACAGAACATTCTAGTGTGTCTCAGAGTTCCACTATGATCACAGAACATTCTAGTGTGTCTCAGAGTTCCACTATGATCACAGAACATTCTAGTGTGTCTCAGAGTTCCACTATGATCACAGAACATTTGAGTGTGTCTCAGAGTTAGTTCCACAATGATCACAGAACATTCTAGTGTGTCTCAGAGTTCCACTATGATCACAGAACATTCTAGTGTGTCTCAGAGTTCCACTATGATCACAGAACATTTGAGTGTGTCTCAGAGTTCCACTATGATCACAGAACATTCTAGTGTGTCTCAGAGTTCCACTATGATCACAAAACATTCTCGTGTCTCAGAGTTCCACTATGATCACAGAACATTCTAGTGTGTCTCAGAGTTCCACTATGATCACAGAACATTCTAGTGTGTCTCAGAGTTCCACTATGATCACAGAACATTTGAGTGTGTCTCAGAGTTCCACTATGATCACAGAACATTCTAGTGTGTCTCAGAGTTCCACTATGATCACAAAACATTCTCGTGTCTCAGAGTTCCACTATGATCACAGAACATTCTAGTGTGTCTCAGAGTTCCACTATGATCACAGAACATTCTAGTGTGTCTCAGAGTTCCACTATGATCACAGAACATTTGAGTGTGTCTCAGAGTTCCACTATGATCACAGAACATTCTAGTGTGTCTCAGAGTTCCACTATGATCACAGAACATTCTAGTGTGTCTCAGAGTTCCACTATGATCACATAACATTCTCGTGTGTCTCAGAGTTCCACTATGATCACAGAACATTCTAGTGTGTCTCAGAGTTCCACTATGATCACAGAACATTCTAGTGTGTCTCAGAGTTCCACTATGATCACATAACATTCTAGTGTGTCTCAGAGTTCCACTATGATCACAGAACATTCTAGTGTGTCTCAGAGTTCCACTATGATCACATAACATTCTCGTGTGTCTCAGAGTTCCACTATGATCACATAACATTCTCGTGTGTCTCAGAGTTCCACTATGATCACAGAACATTCTAGTGTGTCTCAGAGTTCCACTATGATCACATAACATTCTCGTGTCTCAGAGTTCCACTATGATCACAGAACATTCTAGTGTGTCTCAGAGTTCCACTATGATCACAGAACATTCTAGTGTGTCTCAGAGTTCCACTATGATGACAGAACATTCTAGTGTGTCTCAGAGTTCCACTATGATCACAGAACATTCTAGTGTGTCTCAGAGTTCCACTATGATCACAGAACATTCTCGTGTCTCAGAGTTCCACTATGATCACAGAACATTCTCGTGTCTCAGAGTTCCACTATGATCACAGAACATTTGAGTGTGTCTCAGAGTTCCACTATGATCACAGAACATTCTAGTGTGTCT
>NC_060180.1:3169694-3177194 GCF_021184085.1 Oncorhynchus gorbuscha | reverse complement strand
ACACACACACACACACGCCCACACACACGCCCACACACACACACACACGCCCACACACACGCACACACAACACACACACACACACACACACACACACACACACACACACACACACACACACACACACACACACACACACACACACACACACACACACACACACACACACACACACACACACACACACACACACACACACACACACTGACCCTTCCCTGTCCACCCTAGAAGAACTGAACCTTCCCTGTCCACCCTAGAGGAACTGAACCTTCCCTGTCCACCCTAGAGGAACTGAACCTTCCCTGTCCACCTTAGACAAACAGAACCTTCCCTGTCCACCCTAGAGGAACTGAACCTTCCCTGTCCACCCTAGAGGAACTGAACCTTCCCTGTCCACCCTAGACAAACTGAACCTTCCCTGTCCACCCTAGAGGAACTGAACCTTCCCTGTCCACCCTAGAGGAACTGAACCTTCCCTGTCCACCCTAGAAGAACTGAACTTTCCCTGTCCACCCTAGAGGACCTGAACCTTTCCTGTCCACCCTAGAGGAACCGAACCTTCCCTGTCCACCCTAGAGGACCTTAACCTTTCCTGTCCACCCCAGAGGAACTGAACCTTCCCTGTCCACCCTAGAGGAACTGAACCTTCCCTGTCCATCCTAGAGGAACTGAACGTTCCCTGTCCACCCTAGAGGAACTGAACCTTCCCTGTCCACCCTAGAGGAACTGAAACTTCCCTGTCCACCCTAGAGGAACTGAACCTTCCCTGTCCACCCTAGAGGAACCGAACCTTCCCTGTCCACCCTAGAGGAACTGAACCTTCCCTGTCCACCCTAGAGGAACTGAACCTTCCCTGTCCACCCTAGAGGAACTGAACCTTCCCTGTCCACCCTAGAGGAACTGAACCTTCCCTGTCCACCCTAGAGGAACTGAACCTTCCCTGTCCACCCTAGAAGAACTGAACCTTCCCTGTCCACCCTAGAGGAACTGAACCTTCCCTGTCCACCCTAGAGGAACTGAAACTTCCCTGTCCACCCTAGAGGAACTGAACCTTCCCTGTCCACCCTAGAGGAACCGAACCTTTCCTGTCCACCCTAGAGGAACCGAACCTTCCCTGTCCACCCTAGAGGACCTTAACCTTTCCTGTCCACCCCAGAGGAACTGAACCTTCCCTGTCCACCCTAGAGGAACTGAACCTTCCCTGTCCATCCTAGAGGAACTGAACGTTCCCTGTCCACCCTAGAGGAACTGAACCTTCCCTGTCCACCCTAGAGGAACTGAAACTTCCCTGTCCACCCTAGAGGAACTGAACCTTCCCTGTCCACCCTAGAGGAACCGAACCTTCCCTGTCCACCCTAGAGGAACTGAACCTTCCCTGTCCACCCTAGAGGAACTGAACCTACCCTGTCCACCCTAGAGGAACTGAACCTTCCCTGTCCACCCTAGAGGAACTGAACCTTCCCTGTCCACCCTAGAGGAACTGAACCTTCCCTGTCCACCCTAGAAGAACTGAACCTTCCCTGTCCACCCTAGAGGAACTGAACCTTCCCTGTCCACCCTAGAGGAACTGAACCTTCCCTGTCCACCCTAGAGGAACTGAACCTTCCCTGTCCACCCTAGAGGAACTGAACCTTCCCTGTCCACCCTAGAGGAACTGAACCTTCCCTGTCCACCCTAGAGGAACTGAACCTTCCCTGTCCACCCTAGAGGAACTAAACCTTCCCTGTCCACCCTAGAGGAACTGAACCTTCCCTGTCCACCCTAGAGGAACTGAACCTTCCCTGTCCACCCTAGAGGAACTGAACCTTCCCTGTCCACCCTGATCATTAACTTTTTAATCAGCTTTATAAAGTGGAGGAGATTGATTGTCCCAATGGAGGATTTGTTTAGTAAGTGGACGTTGAAGCACAGTCTCATACACATCAACACGGTTACTATGACACAGAACTAGATCCTTGTTCAGTGGTCTCACTGGCTTTGAAGAATGACCTGTCAGCCTTGGAGATATGAGGGTCAGGGTTCAATCTCCAGTGAAATCATTTACTGTGTAGGTAGGAAAGAGGATGGATAATTGTATTCCTATGTGTTTGATAGCCTAGCATATAACTTGTGAAGTTTGGTCAGTTTATTTTGATGGATTGCCAGTTGCAGGAAAGAGAGTGTACAGGAGAAGCTAAAATAAGTATTTTCTAGACTGTATTGAAAGAGAAGGAGAGAAGATTAGAGGAGAGCAGAAGAGAGGGGGACTGGAGAGGCAGAGGGGGAGGAGAGAGGTAGGGAAAGAGGGGGGAAGTATCACAGAGTGTGGAGAGAAGATGAAAGGACAGACATTGAGGGTGATGGAGGAGAGGAGAGTACTGGACAAGACAGGAGAGAGTGATGGAGGAGAGGGGAATACTGGAGAAGACAGGAGAGAATGATGGAAGAGAGGGGAGTACTGGAGAAGACAGGAGAGAGTGATGGAAGAGAGGAGAGTACTGGAGAAGACAGGAGAGAGTGATGGAAGAGAGGAGAGTACTGGACAAGACAGGAGAGAGTGATGGAAGAGAGGAGAGTACTGGAGAAGACAGGAGAGAGTGATGGAAGAGAGGAGAGTACTGGACAAGACAGGAGAGAGTGATGGAAGAGAGGAGAGTACTGGACAAGACAGGGAGAGTGATGGAAGAGAGGAGAGTACTGGAGAAGACAGGAGAGAGTGATGGAAGAGAGGAGAGTACTGGAGAAGACAGAGAGAGTGATGGAAGAGAGGAGAGTACTGGAGAAGACAGGAGAGAGTGATGGAAGAGAGGAGAGTACTGGGCAAGACAGGAGAGAGTGATGGAAGAGGAGAGTACTGGAGAAAACAGGAGGAGTGATGGAAGAGAGGAGAGTACTGGACAAGACAGGAGAGAGTGATGGAGGAGAGAGAGTACTGGACAAGACAGGAGAGAGCGATGGAGGAGAGGAGAGTACTGGAGAAGACAGGAGAGAGTGATGGCATATTTTATTTATATTATTTTATATATTAGAGAATGAGAGGACAGGAGGGAGTGTGAAGAGGGAGGAGATGAGGTATTATAGAGTATGGAGAGAAGAGGAGATGAGAGGGAGGAGAGAGTAGAGGACAGACAGGAGCAGGACAGAGGAGAGGACAGACAGGAGCAGAACAGACAGGAGCAGGACAGAGGAGAGGACAGACAGGAGCAGGACAGAGGAGAGGACAGACAGGAACAGGACAGAGGAGAGGACAGACAGGAGCAGGACAGAGGAGAGGACAGACAGGAGCAGGACAGAGGAGAGGACAGACAGGAGCAGGACAGAGGAGAGGACAGACAGGAACAGGACAGAGGAGAGGACAGACAGGAGCAGAACAGACAGGAGCAGGACAGAGGAGAGGACAGACAGGAGCAGGACAGAGGAGAGGACAGACAGGAGCAGGACAGAGGAGAGGACAGACAGGAGCAGGACAGAGGAGAGGACAGACAGGAGCAGGACAGAGGAGAGGACAGACAGGAGCAGGACAGAGGAGAGGACAGACAGGAGCAGAACAGACAGGAGCAGGACAGAGGAGAGGACAGACAGGAGCAGGACAGACAGGAGCAGGACAGAGGAGAGGACAGACAGGAGCAGGACAGAGGAGAGGACAGACAGGAGCAGAACAGAGGAGAGGACAGACAGGAGCAGGACAGAGGAGAGGACAGACAGGAGCAGGACAGAGGAGAGGACAGACAGGAGCAGAACAGACAGGAGCAGGACAGAGGAGAGGACAGACAGGAGCAGGACAGAGGAGAGGACAGACAGGAGCAGAACAGACAGGAGCAGGACAGAGGAGAGGACAGACAGGAGCAGAACAGACAGGAGCAGAACAGACAGGAGCAGGACAGAGGAGAGGACAGACAGGAGCAGAACAGACAGGAGCAGAACAGACAGGAGCAGAACAGACAGGAGCAGGACAGAGGAGAGGACAGACAGGAGCAGAACAGACAGGAGCAGAACAGACAGGAGCAGAACAGACAGGAGCAGGACAGAGGAGAGGACAGACAGGAGCAGAACAGACAGGAGCAGAACAGACAGGAGCAGAACAGACAGGAGCAGGACAGAGGAGAGGACAGACAGGAGCAGAACAGACAGGAGCAGAACAGACAGGAGCAGGACAGACAGGAGCAGGACAGAGGAGAGGACAGACAGGAACAGGACAGAGGAGAGGACAGACAGGAGCAGGACAGAGGAGAGGACAGACAGGAGCAGAACAGAGGAGAGGACAGACAGGAGCAGAACAGACAGGAGCAGGACAGAGGAGAGGACAGACAGGAGCAGGACAGAGGAGAGGACAGACAGGAACAGGACAGAGGAGAGGACAGACAGGAGCAGAACAGACAGGGCAGGACAGAGGAGAGGACAGACAGGAGCAGAACAGAGGAGAGGACAGACAGGAGCAGGACTGGAGAGGACAGACAGGAGCAGAACAGAGGAGAGGACAGACAGGAGCAGAACAGACAGGAGCAGGACAGAGGGAGAGGACAGACAGGAGCAGAACAGACAGGAGCAGGACAGAGGAGAGGACAGACAGGAGCAGGACAGAGGAGAGGACAGACAGGAGCAGGACAGAGGAGAGGACAGACAGGAGCAGAACAGAGGAGAGGACAGACAGGAGCAGAACAGACAGGAGCAGGACAGAGGAGAGGACAGACAGGAGCAGGACAGAGGAGAGGACAGACAGGAGCAGGACAGAGGAGAGGACAGACAGGAGCAGAACAGAGGAGAGGACAGACAGGAGCAGGACAGAGGAGAGGACAGACAGGAGCAGAACAGACAGGAGCAGGACAGAGGAGAGGACAGACAGGAACAGGACAGAGGAGAGGACAGACAGGAGCAGGACAGACAGGAGCAGGACAGAGTAGAGGACAGACAGGAACAGGACAGAGGAGAGGACAGACAGGAGCAGGACAGAGGAGAGGACAGACAGGAGCAGGACAGAGGAGAGGACAGACAGGAGCAGAACAGAGGAGAGGACAGACAGGAGCAGGACAGAGGAGAGGACAGACAGGAGCAGAACAGACAGGAGCAGGACAGAGGAGAGGACAGACAGGAACAGGACAGAGGAGAGGACAGACAGGAGCAGGACAGACAGGAGCAGGACAGAGTAGAGGACAGACAGGAGCAGAACAGACAGGAGCAGGACAGAGGAGAGGACAGACAGGAACAGGACAGAGGAGAGGACAGACAGGAGCAGGACAGAGGAGAGGACAGACAGGAGCAGAACAGACAGGAGCAGGACAGACAGGAGCAGGACAGAGGAGAGGACAGACAGGAGCAGGACAGAGGAGAGGACAGACAGGAGCAGAACAGACAGGAGCAGGACAGAGGAGAGGACAGAGGAGAGGACAGACAGGAACAGGACAGAGGAGAGGACAGACAGGAGCAGGACAGAGGAGAGGACAGACAGGAGCAGGACAGAGGAGAGGACAGACAGGAGCAGGACAGAGGAGAGGACAGACAGGAGCAGAACAGACAGGAGCAGGACAGAGGAGAGGACAGAGGAGAGGACAGACAGGAGCAGGACAGAGGAGAGGACAGACAGGAACAGGACAGAGGAGAGGACAGACAGGAGCAGAACAGACAGGAGCAGGACAGAGGAGAGGACAGAGGAGAGGACAGACAGGAGCAGGACAGAGGAGAGGACAGACAGGAGCAGGACAGAGGAGAGGACAGACAGGAGCAGGACAGAGGAGAGGACAGACAGGAGCAGGACAGAGGAGAGGACAGACAGGAGCAGGACAGAGGAGAGGACAGACAGGAGCAGGACAGAGGAGAGGACAGACAGGAGCAGGACAGAGGAGAGGACAGCAGCAGAGATGTCCCTGTTTTGAACAGCCTGCTCCCTCTGGGATGTCAACATAGAGTACACCCACTCTGCAGGTGGAGTGAATCACAGAGGCCACTGCGTATACATACCATTGTGTGTGTGTGTGTGTGTGTGTGTGTGTGTGTGTGTGTGTGTGTGTGTGTGTGTGTGTGTGTGTGTGTGTGTGTGTGTGTGTGTGTGTGTGTGTGTGTGTGTGTGTGTGTGTGTGTGGGTGGGTGGGTGGGTGGGTGGGTGGGTGGGTGGGTGTGAGTGTAGGGGTGGGTGGGTGTGTTTTTGCTCACCACTTCTCAGACAGACACCCAGCCTGCTTTCCGTACAGAGAAGTGAGTCACCCTCTGCCTTTTAACCACCATATAGGTCATTTAGCAGATATTTTATCCAAAACAACTTGTAGTCATGCATGCATATATTTTTCATATGGGTGGCCCCAGTCTTACCCACACAGGGACTGTCTGAATCAACACCCCATATAGGATCTTTCTATCTCTTTCTCTCTCCTTCTCTCTCTCTCTGTCTCTCTCTCTATATATATATATAACTCGTTCTCTCTCTCTCTTTCTTTAACTCGTTCTCTCTCTCTCTATACCTCTCTCTTTCTCTCTTTCTATACCTCTCTCTCTATACCTCTCTCTCTATACCTCTCTCTCTATACCTCTCTCTCTATACCTCTCTTTCTATACCTCTCTCTCTCTATACCTCTCTCTCTATATACCTCTCTCTCTCTATACCTCTCTCTCTCTATACCTCTCTCTCTCTATACCTCTCTCTCTCTATACCTCTCTCTCTCTATACCTCTCTCTCTCTATACCTCTCTCTCTCTATACCTCTCTCTCTCTATACCTCTCTCTTTCTCTCTTTCTATACCTCTCTCTTTCTATACCTCTCTCTCTATACCTCTCTCTCTATACCTCTCTCTCTATACCTCTCTCTCTCTATACCTCTCTCTCTATACCTCTCTTTCTATACCTCTCTCGCTCTATACCGCTCTCTCTATACCTCTCTCTCTATACCTCTCTCTCTATATACCTCTCTCTCTCTATACCTCTCTCTCTCTATACCTCTCTCTCTCTATACCTCTCTCTCTATACCTCTCTTTCTATACCTCTCTCTCTCTATACCTCTCTCTCTCTATACCTCTCTCTCTCTATACCTCTCTCTCTATACCTCTCTCTCTCTATACCTCTCTCTCTCTATACCTCTCTCTCTCTATACCTCTCTCTCTCTATACCTCTCTCTCTCTATACCTCTCTCTCTATACGTCTCTTTCTATACCTCTCTCTCTATACCTCTCTCTCTATACCTCTCTCTCTATACCTCTCTCTCTATATACCTCTCTCTCTCTATACCTCTCTCTCTCTATACCTCTCTCTCTATACCTCTCTCTCTATACCTCTCTCTCTATACCTCTCTCTCTATACCTCTCTCTCTATACCTCTCTCTCTCTATACCTCTCTCTCTCTATACCTCTCTCTCTATACCTCTCTCTCTATTCCTCTCTCTCTATTCCTCTCTCTCTATACCTCTCTCTCTATACCTCTCTCTCTATTCCTCTCTCTCTCTATACCTCTCTCTCTCTCTATACCTCTCTCTCTCTATACCTCTCTCTCTCTATACTCTCTCTCTCTCTATACCTCTCTCTCTATACCTCTCTCTCT
>NC_060180.1:3152194-3164694 GCF_021184085.1 Oncorhynchus gorbuscha | reverse complement strand
GACAGACTTCACCCTCTAACACAGACCCACACACCCTGACAGACTTCACCCTCTAACACAGACCCACACACCCTGACAGACTTCACCCTCTAACACAGACCCACACACCCTGACAGACTTCACCCTCTAACACAGACCCACACACCCTAACAGCCTTGGAGGCGAGCAGAGCAGTTCCCACTGCTGTCTCTGTCCGATCTGATCCAATGATGATACACTGTATGACTTAAAGTATGTAGACACCTGATCGTCCAACATCTCAGTCTAAAATCACGGGCATTAATATGGAGTTGGTGCCCCCTTCGCTGCTATAACAGCCTCCACTCTTCTGGGAAGGCTTTCCACTATATGTTGGAACAATGGACTTGCTTCCATTCAGCCATAAGAGAATTATTGAGGTTGGGCGATTATGTTGGGCGTTCTAATTCATCCCAAAGATGTTTGATGGGGTTGAGGTCAGCCCTGACCTGTGCAGGCCAGTCAAGTTCTTTCCACACCGATCTCGACAAACAATTTCTGTATGTGCCTCGCTTTGTGTGCGGGGGCATTGTCATGCTGATACAGGAAAGTCCCTTCCTCAAACTGTTACCATAAAGTTGGAATGTCATTGTATGCTGTAGCATTAAGATTTCCCTTCACTGGAAGTAAGGGGCCAAACCCCACCAATGAAAAACAGCCACAGACAATTATTCCTCCTCCACCAAACGTTAAAGTAGACAGTATGCATTGGGGCAGGTAGAGTTCTCTTGGCATCCAGCAAACCCAGATTCATCTGTCGTACTGCCAGATGGTGAAGCGTGGTTCATCACTCCAGAGAACGTGTTTCCACTGCTCCAGAGTCCAATGGCGGTGAGCTTTACACCACTCCAGCCGACTCTTGGCATTGCGCATGGTGATCTTACGCTTGTGTGCGGCTCCTCTGCCCTGGAAACCCATTTCATGAAGCTCCGGATGAACAGTTCTTGTACTGACATTGCTTCCAGAGGCAGTTTGGAACTCGGTAGTGGGTGTTGCAACTAAGGACAGACCATTTGTATGCTCTACGCACTTCCACACTCGGCGGTCCTAGATGTTTCAACTTCACATTAACACTTACATTTGAGCGGGTCAGCTCTAGCAGGATGACAGGGTTCTGCTGGCAGGGAGGGGAGGACAGGATTCTGCAGGCAGGGAGGACAGGATTCTGCTGGCAGGGAGGGGAGGACAGGGTTCTGTAGGCAGGGAGGAGGGAGGACAGGGTTATGTAGGCAGGGAGGAGGAAGGACAGGGTTCTGCTGACAGGGAGGGGGAGGACAGGATTCTGCAGGCAGGGAGGACAGGGTTCTGCAGGCAGGGAGGAGGAAGGACAGGGTTCTGCAGGCAGGGAGGAGGGAGGACAGGGTTCTGCTGGCAGGTTTGGGATTTGCAGCTATCAGCAGGAGATGTTTCTGCAGAGCAGAGCATTACTCCTTGGGGTGAAAGAGAGAGAGGGAGAGGAGGACAGAAAGAGAGAGAGGGAGAGGAGGAAAGAGAGAGAGAGGGAGGGAGAGGAGGACAGAAAGAGAGAGAGGGAGAGGAGGACAGAAAGAGAGAGAGAGGGAGAGGAGGACAGAAAGAGAGAGAGGGAGGGGAGGACAGAAAGAGAGAGAGGGAGAGGAGGACAGAAAGAGAGAGAGAGGGAGAGGAGGACAGAAAGAGAGAGAGGGAGAGGAGGACAGAAAGAGAGAGAACGAGAGGAGGACAGAAAAGAGAGAGAGGGAGAGGAGGACAGAAAGAGAGAGAGAGAACCACACATATCAGGGACGTGGGGAAGAAACTAAGAATAAGGAAACCCAAGGAGGGATCGAGGAGGACAGAGAGAGGGAGGAGAGAGGAGGACAGAGAGAGAGAGGGAGAGGAGGACAGAGGGAGAGAGAGGAGGACAGAGAGAGGGAGGGAGAGAGGAGGACAGAGAGGAGGGAGCGAGGCAGACAGAGAGAGGAGGGATCGAGGAGGACAGAGTGAGGGAGGGAGAGAGGAGGACAGAGAGAGGGAGGGAGAGAGGAGGGAGCGAGGCAGACAGAGAGAGGAGGGATCGAGGAGGACAGAGAGAGGGAGAGAGGAGGACAGAGAGAGGGAGGGAGAGAGGAGGACAGAGAGGAGGGAGCGAGGCAGACAGAGAGAGGAGGGATCGAGGCAGACAGAGAGAGAGATAATGACAGGGACTAGGGAGCCGGAGCAGGGGCTGAAGGGAAGAAAAGGAAGGGAATATACTAGGACGAGAATGAAAGGGAGCGAAGAGGACAGAGAGGAGGAGGGAGGAGGACAGAGAGAGAAGGAGAGAGGAGGACAGTGAGAGGTGGAGGGAGGAGGACAGAGAGAGGAGGGAGGAAGACAAAGAGAGAAGGAGAGAGGAGGACAGTGAGAGAAGGAGGGAGGAGGACCGAAAGAGATGGAGGGAGGACAGAGAGAGATGGAGGGAGGACAGTGAGAGAAGGAGGGAGGAGGACAGAAAGAGAAGGAGGGGGAGGACAGTGAGAGAAGGAGGGGAGGACAGCGAGAGATGGAGGGAGGACAGTTAGAGAATGAGGGGGAGGACAGTGAGAGAAGGAGGCGGGAGGACAGCGAGAGATGGAGGGAGGACAGTGAGAGAAGGAGGGGAGGACAGTGAGAGAAGGAGGCGGGAGGACAGAAAGAGAAGGAGGGGGAGGACAGTGAGAGAAGGGAGGGGGGACAGAGAGAAAATGAGCGAGGAGGACAGCGAGAGAGGGGGAGGAGGACAGATAAAAAGGGAGGGAGGACAGAGAGAGAAGGAGGGAGGAAGGAGGACTGTGGGGGAAGGAGGGAGGAGGACAGAGAGAAAGGAGGGAGGGAGGAGGACTGTGAGGGAAGGAGGGAGGACAGTGAGAGAAGGAGGGAGAAGGACAGAGCGAGAAAGGGGGAGGAGAGGAGAGAAGGGGAAGGAGGACATGAGTGAAGGAGGGAAGGAGGACAGAAAGAGGAGGGGGAGGACAGAGAGAGAAGGAGGGGGGATGACAGAAAGAGAAGGAGGGGAGGACAGAAAGAGAAGGAGGGAGGATGACAGTGAGAGAAGGAGGGAGGATGACAGTGAGAGAAGGAGGGGGATGACAGAAAGAGGAGGGGGAGGACAGAGAGAGAAGGAGGGGGGATGACAGAAAGAGGAGGGGGGAGGACAGAGAGAGAAGGAGGGAGGAGGACAGAAAGAGGAGGGGGAGGACAGAGAGAGAAGGAGGAGGAGGACAGAAAGAGGAGGGGGAGGACAGAGAGAGAAGGAGGGAGGATGACAGTGAGAGGAGGGGGAGGACAGAGAGAGAAGGAGGGGGGATGACAGAAAGAGAAGGAGGGGGAGGACAGAGAGAAGGAGGGAGGATGACAGTGAGAGAAGGAGGGGGATGACAGAAAGAGGAGGGGGGAGGACAGAGAGAAGGAGGGAGGAGGATAGAAAGAGGAGGGGAGGACAGAGAGAGAAGGAGGGATGAGGACAGAAAGAGGAGGGGGGAGGACAGAGAGAGAAGGAGGGAGGAGGACAGAAAGAGGGAGGGGGAGGACAGAGAGAGAAGGAGGGAGGAGGACAGAAAGAGAAGGAGGGAGGAGGACAGAAAGAGGAGGGGGAGGACAGAGAGAGAAGGAGGGAGGAGGACAGAAAGAGGAGGGGGAGGACAGAGAGAGAAGGAGGGAGGAGGACAGAAAGAGGAGGGGGAGGACAGAGAGAGAAGGAGGGAGGAGGACAGAAAGAGGAGGGGGAGGACAGAGAGAGAAGGAGGGGGGTGACAGAAAGAGAAGGAGGGGAGGACAGAGAGAGAAGGAGGGAGGATGACAGTGAGAGAAGGAGGGGGATGACAGAAAAGGAGGGGGAGGACAGAGAGAGAAGGAGGGAGGAGGACAGAAAGAGGAGGGGGAGGACAGAGAGAGAAGGAGGGGGGATGACAGAAAGAGAAGGAGGGGAGGACAGAGAGAGAAGGAGGGAGGATGACAGTGAGAGAAGGAGAAGAAAATGAGAAAACCTTCCCTCAGTACTTGGCTCATCCTATGTTCTAATCAGTACTGTATTTAACATGAGTGATTGGTGAACAAGTAGGAGAGGCCATTGACTATAGTAGTATTGCTTCCGAATCCTCCGGTGACCTTGATAATTGAAGTATTCAGTGATGTAGTTAAGTGTTCCATGCTGTATCATTCAGTGATTAGTGTGTAGCCTCCTCAACAGCTTTAAAAGGCCCAGTCATTTAGTGGAGGACACTCTTCATCTCCCTTCCCCATTCACACACACACACACACACACACACACACACACACACACACACACACACACACACACACACACACACACACACACACACACACACACACACACACACACACACACACACACACACACACACACACACACACACACACACACACACACACACACACACACACAGGACTTAAACAGGACTTAATAAGCATAAGCCTACACTTTGGGGCGGCAGGTTAGAGTAGGTAGCCAGGTAGCCTAGTGGTTAGAGCAGGTAGCCAGGTAGCCTGGTGGTTGGAACAGGTAGCCTAGTGGTTAGAACAGGTAGCCTAGTGGTTGGAACAGGTAGCCAGGTAGCCTAGTGGTTAGAACAGATAGCCAGGTAGCCTAGTGGTTAGAGCAGGTAGCCAGGTAGCCTAGTGGTTAGAGCAGGTAGCCAGGTAGCCTAGTGGTTAGAGCAGGTAGCCAGATAGCCTAGTGGTTAGAGCAGATAGCCTAGTGGTTGGAACAGGTAGCCTAGTGGTTGGAACAGGTAGCCTAGTGGTTGGAACAGGTAGCCAGGTAGCCTAGTGGTTAGAACAGGTAGCCAGGTAGCCTAGTGGTTAGAACAGGTAGCCAGGTAGCCTAGTGGTTAGAGCAGGTAGCCAGGTAGCCTAGATGTTAGAGCAGGTAGCCAGGTAGCCTAATGGTTAGAGCAGGTAGCCAGGTAGCCTGGTGGTTGGAACAGGTAGCCTAGTGGTTAGAGCAGATAGCCTAGTGGTTGGAACAGGTAGCCTAGTGGTTGGAACAGGTAGCCAGGTAGCCTAGTGGTTAGAGCAGGTAGCCAGGTAGCCTAGTGGTTAGAGCAGGTAGCCAGGTAGCCTAGTGGTTAGAGCAGGTAGCCAGGTAGCCTAGTGGTTAGAGCAGGTAGCCAGGTAGCCTGGTGGTTGGAACAGGTAGCCTAGTGGTTAGAGCAGATAGCCTAGTGGTTGGAACAGGTAGCCTAGTGGTTGGAACAGGTAGCCTAGTGGTTGGAACAGGTAGCCTAGTGGTTAGAGCAGGTAGCCTAGTGGTTAGAACAGGTAGCCTAGTGGTTAGAACAGGTAGCCTAGTGATTAGAACAGGTAGCCTAGTGGTTAGAGCAGGTAGCCTAGTGGTTAGAGCAGGTAGCCTAGTGGTTAGAACAGGTAGCCTAGTGGTTAGAACAGGTAGCCTAGTGGTTAGAGCAGATAGCCTAGTGGTTGGAACAGGTAGCCTAGTGGTTGGAACAGGTAGCCTAGTGGTTAGAACAGGTAGCCTAGTGGTTAGAACAGGTAGCCTAGTGGTTAGAGCAGGTAGCCTAGTGGTTAGAGCAGATAGCCTAGTGGTTGGAACAGATAGCCTAGTGGTTGGAACAGGTAGCCTAGTGGTTGGAACAGGTAGCCTAGTGTTAGAGCAGGTAGCCTAGTGGTTAGAACAGGTAGCCAGGTAGCCTGGTGGTTAGAGCAGGTAGCCAGGTAGCCTGGTGGTTGGAACAGGTAGCCTAGTGGTTAGAACAGGTAGCCTAGTGGTTGGAACAGGTAGCCAGGTAGCCTAGTGGTTAGAACAGATAGCCAGGTAGCCTAGTGGTTAGAGCAGGTAGCCAGGTAGCCTAGTGGTTAGAGCAGATAGCCTAGTGGTTGGAACAGGTAGCCTAGTGGTTGGAACAGGTAGCCTAGTGGTTGGAACAGGTAGCCAGGTAGCCTAGTGGTTAGAACAGGTAGCCAGGTAGCCTAGTGGTTAGAACAGGTAGCCAGGTAGCCTAGTGGTTAGAGCAGGTAGCCAGGTAGCCTAGATGTTAGAGCCTAGCCTAGTAGTTAGAACAGGTAGCCTAGTGATTGGAACAGGTAGCCTAGTGGTTAGAGCAGGTAGCCTAGTGGTTAGAGCAGGTAGCCTAGTGGTTAGAACAGGTAGCCTAGTGGTTGTAACAGGTAGCCTAGTGGTTAGAGCAGGTAGCCTAGTGGTTGGAACAGGTAGCCTAGTGGTTAGAACAGGTAGCCTAGTGGTTAGAGCAGGTAGCCAGGTAGCCTAGTGTTAGAACAGGTAGCCTAGTGGTTAGAGCTGGTAGCCATGTAGCCTAGTGGTTAGAGCAGGTAGCCTAGTGGTTAGAGCAGGTAGCCAGGTAGCCTAGTGGTTGGGACAGGTAGCCTAGTAGTTAGAACAGGTAGCCTAGTGGTTAGAGCAGGTAGCCTAGTGGTTAGAACAGGTAGCCTAGTGGTTGTAACAGGTAGCCTAGTGGTTAGAGCAGGTAGCCTAGTGGTTAGACAGGTAGCCTAGTGGTTAGAACAGGTAGCCTAGTGGTTAGAACAGGTAGCCTAGTGGTTAGAGCAGGTAGCCTAGTGGTTAGAACAGGTAGCCTAGTGGTTAGAACAGGTAGCCTAGTGGTTAGAGCAGGTAGCCTAGTGGTTAGACAGGTAGCCTAGTGGTTAGAACAGGTAGCCTAGTGGTTAGAACAGGTAGCCTAGTGGTTAGAGCAGGTAGCCATGTAGCCTAGTGGTTAGAGCAGGTAGCCATGTAGCCTAGTGGTTAGAGCAGGTAGCCAGGTAGCCTAGTGGTTAGAACCAGGTAGCATAGTGATTAGAGCAGGTAGCCAGGTAGCCTAGTGGTTAGAACAGGTTGCCTAGTGGTTAGAGCAGGTAGCCTAGTCGTTAGAACAGGTTGCCTAGTGGTTAGAACAGGTTGCCTAGTGGTTAGAACAGGTTGCCTAGCGGTTAGAGCAGGTAGCCTAGCGGTTAGAGTGTTGGGCCAGTAACTGAGAGGTTGGTGGATCGAACCCCTGAGCTGACAAGGTAAAAATCGGTTGTTCTGCCCCTGAACAAGGCACGGGTGTTGTTAGACCTGAGATGAAGTCAATATATCCTACAAAACACTGGCTTTGAGGGCATTATCCCTTTTATAAAACGGGTTACCAACATATTGAAATAATGATTGACATATTATCATTAAAAAAATTGTTTTGATCAATTTATTCATACTATTTCATCCTTCCACAAGATACAGTCCCGACACAAATCTAGGGTTGCTACCCAAGCCGGCTGGTTGTTTGTTCTATAGATTCGGTTGAACGACACAGTCGTTCAGACTTTTTGTTCTGTATCTATAGACTCGACCCAGTCCTTCAGTCTTTTGTTCTGTATCTATAGACTCGACCCAGTCCTTCAGTCCTTTTGTTCTGTATCTAGAGACGCAACCCAGTCCTTCAGGCTTTTTGTTCTGTATCTAGAGACGTGACCCAGTCTTTCAGTCTTTTGTTCTGTATCTAGAGACGCAACCCAGTCCTTCAGTCTTTTTGTTCTGTATCTATGGACGCAACCCAGTCCTTCAGTCTTTTTGTTCTGTATCTATGGACGCAACCCAGTCGTTCAGTCTTTTTGTTCTGTATCTATGGACGCAACCCAGTCGTTCAGTCTTTTTGTTCTGTATCTAGAGACGCGACCCAGTCATTCAGTCTTTTTGTTCTGTATCTAGAGACGCGACGCAGTCCTTCAGTCTTTTTGTTCTGTATCTAGAGACGCAACCCAGTCATTCAGTCTTTTTGTTCTGTATCTAGAGACGCGACCCAGTCATTCAGTCTTTCTGTTTTGTTCTGTTTTTGTTCTGTTCTGATCATTAACTTTTTAATCAGCTTTATAAAGTGGAGGAGATTGATTGTCCCAATGGAGGATTTGTTTAGTAAGTGGACGTTGAAGCACAGTCTCATACACATCAACACGGTTACTATGACACAGAACTAGATCCTTGTTCAGTGGTCTCACTGGCTTTGAAGAATGACCTGTCAGCCTTGGAGATATGAGGGTCAGGGTTCAATCTCCAGTGAAATCATTTACTGTGTAGGTAGGAAAGAGGATGGATAATTGTATTCCTATGTGTTTGATAGCCTAGCATATAACTTGTGAAGTTTGGTCAGTTTATTTTGATGGATTGCCAGTTGCAGGAAAGAGAGTGTACAGGAGAAGCTAAAATAAGTATTTTCTAGACTGTATTGAAAGAGAAGGAGAGAAGATTAGAGGAGAGCAGAAGAGAGGGGGACTGGAGAGGCAGAGGGGAGGAGAGAGGTAGGGAAAGAGGGGGGAAGTATCACAGAGTGTGGAGAGAAGATGAAAGGACAGACATTGAGGGTGATGGAGGAGAGGAGAGTACTGGACAAGACAGGAGAGAGTGATGGAGGAGAGGGGAATACTGGAGAAGACAGGAGAGAATGATGGAAGAGAGGGGAGTACTGGAGAAGACAGGAGAGAGTGATGGAAGAGAGGAGAGTACTGGAGAAGACAGGAGAGAGTGATGGAAGAGAGGAGAGTACTGGACAAGACAGGAGAGAGTGATGGAAGAGAGGAGAGTACTGGAGAAGACAGGAGAGAGTGATGGAAGAGAGGAGAGTACTGGACAAGACAGGAGAGAGTGATGGAAGAGAGGAGAGTACTGGACAAGACAGGAGAGAGTGATGGAAGAGAGGAGAGTACTGGAGAAGACAGGAGAGAGTGATGGAAGAGAGGAGAGTACTGGAGAAGACAGGAGAGAGTGATGGAAGAGAGGAGAGTACTGGAGAAGACAGGAGAGAGTGATGGAAGAGAGGAGAGTACTGGGCAAGACAGGAGAGAGTGATGGAAGAGAGGAGAGTACTGGAGAAAACAGGAGAGAGTGATGGAAGAGAGGAGAGTACTGGACAAGACAGGAGAGAGTGATGGAGGAGAGGAGAGTACTGGACAAGACAGGAGAGAGCGATGGAGGAGAGGAGAGTACTGGAGAAGACAGGAGAGAGTGATGGCATATTTTATTTATATTATTTTATATATTAGAGAATGAGAGGACAGGAGGGAGTGTGAAGAGGGAGGAGATGAGGTATTATAGAGTATGGAGAGAAGAGGAGATGAGAGGGAGGAGAGAGTAGAGGACAGACAGGAGCAGGACAGAGGAGAGGACAGACAGGAGCAGAACAGACAGGAGCAAGACAGAGGAGAGGACAGACAGGAGCAGGACAGAGGAGAGGACAGACAGGAGCAGGACAGAGGAGAGGACAGACAGGAACAGGACAGAGGAGAGGACAGACAGGAGCAGAACAGAGGAGAGGACAGACAGGAGCAGGACAGAGGAGAGGACAGACAGGAACAGGACAGAGGAGAGGACAGACAGGAGCAGGACAGAGGAGAGGACAGACAGGAGCAGGACAGAGGAGAGGACAGACAGGAGCAGAACAGACAGGAGCAGGACAGAGGAGAGGACAGACAGGAGCAGGACAGAGGAGAGGACAGACAGACAGGAGCAGGACAGAGGAGAGGACAGACAGGAGCAGGACAGAGGAGAGGACAGACAGGAGCAGGACAGAGGAGAGGACAGACAGGAACAGGACAGAGGAGAGGACAGACAGGAGCAGAACAGACAGGAGCAGGACAGAGGAGAGGACAGACAGGAGCAGGACAGACAGGAGCAGGACAGAGGAGAGGACAGACAGGAGCAGGACAGAGGAGAGGACAGACAGGAGCAGAACAGAGGAGAGGACAGACAGGAGCAGGACAGAGGAGAGGACAGACAGGAGCAGGACAGAGGAGAGGACAGACAGGAGCAGAACAGACAGGAGCAGGACAGAGGAGAGGACAGACAGGAGCAGGACAGAGGAGAGGACAGACAGGAGCAGAACAGACAGGAGCAGGACAGAGGAGAGGACAGACAGGAGCAGGACAGAGGAGAGGACAGACAGGAGCAGGACAGAGGAGAGGACAGACAGGAACAGGACAGAGGAGAGGACAGACAGGAACAGGACAGAGGAGAGGACAGACAGGAGCAGGACAGACAGGAGCAGGACAGAGGAGAGGACAGACAGGAGCAGGACAGAGGAGAGGACAGACAGGAGCAGGACAGAGGAGAGGACAGACAGGAGCAGGACAGAGGAGAGGACAGACAGGAACAGGACAGAGGAGAGGACAGACAGGAGCAGAACAGACAGGAGCAGGACAGAGGAGAGGACAGACAGGAGCAGGACAGAGGAGAGGACAGACAGGAGCAGAACAGAGGAGAGGACAGACAGGAGCAGAACAGACAGGAGCAGGACAGACAGGAGCAGGACAGAGGAGAGGACAGACAGGAGCAGAACAGACAGGAGCAGAACAGAGGAGAGGACAGACAGGAGCAGGACAGAGGAGAGGACAGACAGGAACAGGACAGAGGAGAGGACAGACAGGAACAGGACAGAGGAGAGGACAGACAGGAGCAGGACAGACAGGAGCAGGACAGAGGAGAGGACAGACAGGAGCAGGACAGAGGAGAGGACAGACAGGAGCAGGACAGAGGAGAGGACAGACAGGAGCAGGACAGAGGAGAGGACAGACAGGAACAGGACAGAGGAGAGGACAGACAGGAGCAGAACAGACAGGAGCAGGACAGAGGAGAGGACAGACAGGAGCAGGACAGAGGAGAGGACAGACAGGAGCAGAACAGAGGAGAGGACAGACAGGAGCAGAACAGACAGGAGCAGGACAGAGGAGAGGACAGACAGGAGCAGAACAGACAGGAGCAGGACAGAGGAGAGGACAGACAGGAGCAGGACAGAGGAGAGGACAGACAGGAGCAGAACAGAGGAGAGGACAGACAGGAGCAGGACAGAGGAGAGGACAGACAGGAGCAGAACAGAGGAGAGGACAGACAGGAGCAGAACAGAGGAGAGGACAGACAGGAGCAGGACAGAGGAGAGGACAGACAGGAGCAGAACAGACAGGAGCAGGACAGAGGAGAGGACAGACAGGAACAGGACAGAGGAGAGGACAGACAGGAGCAGAACAGAGGAGAGGACAGACAGGAGCAGGACAGAGGAGAGGACAGACAGGAGCAGGACAGAGGAGAGGACAGACAGGAGCAGGACAGAGGAGAGGACAGACAGGAGCAGGACAGAGGAGAGGACAGACAGGAGCAGGACAGAGGAGAGGACAGACAGGAGCAGGACAGAGGAGAGGACAGACAGGAGCAGAACAGACAGGAGCAGGACAGACAGGAGCAGAACAGACAGGAGCAGGACAGAGGAGAGGACAGACAGGAGCAGGACAGAGGAGAGGACAGACAGGAGCAGGACAGAGGAGAGGACAGACAGGAGCAGGACAGAGGAGAGGACAGCAGCAGAGATGTCCCTGTTTTGAACAGCCTGCTCCCTCTGGGATGTCAACATAGAGTACACCCACTCTGCAGGTGGAGTGAATCACAGAGGCCACTGCGTATACATACCATTGTGTGTGTGTGTGTGTGTGTGTGTGTGTGTGTGTGTGTGTGTGTGTGTGTGTGTGTGTGTGTGTGTGTGTGTGTGTGTGTGTGTGTGTGTGTGTGTGTGTGTGTGTGTGTGTGTGTGTGTGTGTGTGTGTGGGTGGGTGGGTGGGTGGGTGGGTGGGTGGGTGGGGGTGGGTGTAGGGGTGGGTGGGTGTGTTTTTGCTCACCACTTCTCAGACAGACACCCAGCCTGCTTTCCGTACAGAGAAGTGAGTCACCCTCTGCCTTTTAACCACCATATAGGTCATTTAGCAGATATTTTATCCAAAACAACTTGTAGTCATGCATGCATATATTTTTCATATGGGTGGCCCCAGTCTTACCCACACAGGGACTGTCTGAATCAACACCCCATATAGGATCTTTCTATCTCTTTCTCTCTCCTTCTCTCTCTCTCTGTCTCTCTCTATATATATATATAACTCGTTCTCTCTCTCTCTTTCTTTAACTCGTTCTCTCTCTCTCTATACCTCTCTCTTTCTCTCTTTCTATACCTCTCTCTTTCTATACCTCTCTCTCTATACCTCTCTCTCTATACCTCTCTCTCTATACCTCTCTCTCTCTATACCTCTCTCTCTATACCTCTCTTTCTATACCTCTCTCTCTATACCTCTCTCTCTCTATACTCTCTCTCTATACCTCTCTCTCTATACTCTCTCTCTATATACTCTCTCTCTATACCTCTCTCTCTATACTCTCTCTCTCTATACCTCTCTCTCTCTATACCTCTCTCTCTATACCTCTCTCTCTATTCTCTCTCTCTATTCCTCTCTCTCTATACCTCTCTCTCTATTCCTCTCTCTCTCTATACTCTCTCTCTCTATATACTCTCTCTCTCTATACCTCTCTCTCTCTATACCCTCTCTCTCTCTATACCTCTCTCTCTCTATACCTCTCTCTCTCTCTATACCTCTCTCTCTATACCTCTCTCTCTCTATACCTCTCTCTCTCTCTATACTCTCTCTCTCTCTATACCTCTCTCTCTCTATACCTCTCTCTCTCTATACCTCTCTCTCTATACCTCTCCCTCTCTCTATAC